>NC_056748.1:459192005-459402005 GCF_019279795.1 Protopterus annectens
AATTATGCAGTATGGGATGCATATGCAGTGATATCGGGTACCTGCAGACACTTGTTCCCAGCCAGTGTGCCTTTGTGATGGGCTGATCCTGCCTTTTGAACCTGGCTGACCTTTCAAAGCACTACAGCCATTGCTGGGGCAACGCACAGACAACTGCTGCCAGGATCATGGCCTAAGACTGATTGACATGTAATGTATGGTCATCCCCTTTTGGTGGAACTACGTACACACAACATATCACATGGACATACCTATAGATACAGACCTATGACACATTTGGAGGGTTCACAGTATGCACACTATTAACCTGCTACTTTGCATTACCTGTGTTTGTCGCAGCTGGTTGCGTTACCACTGCTTCTGCTTGCTGCTGCTACTGTCACTGCTGACAGCTTCGGGTGACAGAGTCACAGTGTATCATTTTTTTTTTGTTCTCTCTCTCTCTAACTTTTCTCTCTCCCTCTGTCTGCTTCCAGAGAGTGCAATGAATGTATTGCATATGTGGAGTGTTAGTACTGGATGCTTTTGTAGGTATCTGCATAGGTCCATGTGATGGCCTCTGCACCAATTGTAAGCCAGCATTTGCTAATTGCATACAGCCAGTTGTGTACCGATTGCAGTTCTCACTGTGATTTCAGGTCAGTGCTATAAAAGGGTATGTGGGATAGGCATTGCCCTTTCAGATTGTAAGGGCGGGGACCATGCTGGTATGCTGTGGACAGTGTTCTGTGAGTGTAAAGGTTAGTATCTCTCTCATGATTCAGGCTGTGTTGTATATTCACATTTCTCCATTCCTCTCTCATGTTCCCTGTAGCAAGTGTGTATGCACAATGACTCCTACAACTATATATATATATATATATATATATATATATATATATATATATATATATATATATATACATATACATACATTTATATATGTACTTTAACTGACATTATTATCTACAAGCTACCAACTACCATGGCTGTTTCTGTTCACACACTACTATTATGGAAATCCAGTAGTTTTGACAGTAATTCTAAATGACATGCTTTGTGTACTACACATCCTATATTCCCTTTACATTCATCCCTACTATTACATGTTATATTTATTTTAGCTCAATGTTCTTGTATAAGAGTCATGGCTTAGTGGTAGGTCATACAGACTAGTGTTTCCAAGGTCCTGGGTTCGGGACTGACAGTGGGATTTTATTTTGCTTTTGAACTGAGTACAGGACCTGTCAATCAAAGTGACTAAGGCACTTTTAAGCAGTTGTAACCAGGTTAGCGCTGGTTTGCGTGGAGCTCACGCATGCGCACTGGTGGTTAGCTCTGCGCACACAAGCGCACACCCACTTACAATCGCTTAACGGTGCTTACTCTGGCGCACACATGCACTATTTTCTTTGAAAGAAAAGAAAATGGGGAGACAGGAAAGTGGTGATAAAAGGGGTCACAAAGAGGGTAAGACAGTAGGGAAACAAGCTTGGGATTTGCAGGAGGGATGTAGGTAAGGCCCATAGCTGCCCATTTCTTCATCAGCAACAGCTGTGCATATGTATGTAATTTGGTGTGACATTTGAAACCTTCTACCCCCGAGAGAGGTGTCAGGACAACAATAATACTTGTTGTACAGCCAATTGTAATTGATAGATTCCATGTCCAGCAGACAAGGCTCGGCCTACGGACACCCCCCCTACTGTCTTACACGGACCGTGTTAGCCTTAAGTGTGATTCAGCCTGCTCTCATGAATATGCAAAGCATGCTGACATCACTCCGTTTAACTGCAGCCTCCGTGTATGAGTTATAACTCTTACACGGAGGCTTTGTGAATCCTGCCCATTGCTGAAGTTCACACTCATCCACAAATGTGGTGGGCTGCAGAGTTCAACATATGGAAAGCTCACACTGGGCATGCTCGCACACTTTGATAAATGAGACATATGTCAGACAACATGCCATGGGAAGGCTGAACTGGGCATGCTCACACACTTAGGCCAAATCTCAGTTTAGCAGTTGGCCACACATATCTGGTATTTGTACGTGTTATTCCAGGAACCAACCACATTACAGCAATCTGCCCAGTGCACACAGTTAAATGACTACAGAGACATATGTGATATAGTGGATCCCTCCCATATGCAAACATCTTCCACAGATACACAAGTTGTTCATACAAACAGGGAATGCTATGGCAATAAAGACCTGCAAACAGTCTATCAGCAACAAATAATGTGCATTTGACAATTAAACATATGGGTGTAGAGGTCAACACTAGGCTGTTTGCCCTAGGGAATGACAGCTTAGTCAGAGTGTGCTTGGCGTCTGCCTCCCCAGTACAGTAGGCTACTGTGCCACTGTAAAGTAGGTCACATAAGGCACCGTGTGAGGCTAGTGTGCTGTGCCTCTGTCAAGCAGGGACACAGTGGAGATCCCAGGGTTTGAATTTGCTAAGCCACATCCATGTTGATGGTGTGTGCTGGAAGAGGGTTGCTGAGGACCTCTAACAGTAAGTGGGCATCAATAACAGACTGAGGGGAGCCTTATCTGCATTGTCTGAACAATTTCACTGTCAACACTGTGTCGTGATGATTATGAGGGATTGAAGTGTTGTGACGGTACTGTTCAGAGATGTCCTCCCTCTGTGGGCTACTGCTCTGCAATGTATTAGCTCACTCTGTCTGTTGGACAGCTCATATATGGCTGGTGTACACCTGACAAGTGTCCTGTTGTGGAGCAGTCATGGGTATATGTGGGATAGCATGATCAATGCAAACCTTCCACATGCTCATAGAATGCAATTGTCAAGGATTATGCAGAGTGGCCTGTATACTCCCTCAGCATGGGTCCTTTGAAGTCTTCCACCCCAGTCTTCACAAGTGTAAAGTCTGCTTTTGATAAATATAGTTTGTTTGCAGTGACAACCTTGCCTGGGGGTGGGGATGGGATATGGATGTCCAGGGAAAGGTGGGTATGGTCAGATATCAACAATGGTGGTCTACCTCTGGTGTGGAACAGTGAGTACCCATGTTGCAGATGGTCAGGTGCAATATGTATTCCCCCTTGTGGCTGTGGTGAGTGGCTCTGCCATAGCACATGGACTCACTTTTTCAAAACAGTCACTACAGCCATTGATGAGGGCAAAGCAGTCCATACAGCCTACCTGGACTTGCTTAAGGCCTTTAACACAATACCCCACTCAGGCATCATAGACAAGCTCATCAGCTTAAATGTTAATACATATGTCACATGATGGGTTGCAAACTGGTTAAACAACAGAATCCATAAAGTCAAAATTGCGGGAGCCATGTCAGACTCAAAGCCAGTCACAAGTGGTATCCCACAGGGCTCTGTCCTAGGACCCCTCTTGTTTGGCATTTACTTCTCAGATGTGAAAGAAACATGGGCGGGTTGTGGATGACAAAGTTCCCAGATGACTGCAAACTAGGCGCCATAGTCGATACACCAGCTGACACACACATCCTACAGACAGGCCTCACTGAAACGGACAACTGGTGCCAGAATCATGGCCTAACACTGAATGGCATGAAATGTATAGTCATCCCCTTTGGGTAAAACAACGTACACACAACTTATCACATAGACATACATATAGATACAGACCAATAACACATATGGAGGATTCACAGTATGTAGACTATTAAATTGTTACTTTACATTACCTGTGTTTGTCACAGCTGATTGCGTTACCATTTGTATAGGTTCCTGCTGCTGCTAGCCCAGCTTGATACTGTCACTGATGACAGCTTCAACTTAGTTTTTCTTAAGTGTAGTTTTTGTTTGTGTTTTTATTTTCTTTTTTTCTTTCTTCCTCTCTCTCTCTCTGCCTCCAGACGGTGCAATGAAAGTATTGCATGCGTGGACTGGGAGTACAGGATGCTTTTGTAGGTATCTGCATATGTCCATGTGATGGCCTCTGCACCAATTGTTAGCCAGCATTTTCTGATTGCATGCAGCCAGTTGTGTACTGATTGCAGTTCTCGCTGTGATTTCAGGACAGTGCTTTAAAAAGGTATGTGAGATAGGCGTTTCCCTTTCAGATTGTAAGGGCTGGGACCATGCTGGTATGCTGTGGACACTGTTCTGTGAGTGTAAAGGTTAGTATCTCTCTCATATTTCAGGCTGTGTTGTAGATTAACATTTCTCCATTCATCTCTCCTGTTTCCTGTACTAAGTGTGTATGTAAACTGACACCTACAACTACTGCTACTACTGTGTGTGCTTTCCTGTGGGACTTGTGGTGTAACTGGTATATAGCAGTGGCTCATGCAATTTGTTGCTATGGCTTCAATATTTGTCCTTTACATTCACTCCTTGTATGCCTGCTAGGTGTCTTGACTGTAGTGTGTTGCTGTGGCTTTCCTATTTTCCATGTACATTCACACCTTGGAATGCTTGCTATATCTGATAGGGTGTTACTGCATGCACTGTGGTCTGGCCATGGTGTGGGCCTTGACATCTATTAGGGTATTTGATTATGCTGCTGAACAGGCCCCAGAGACTCTCAGGTGCATCTGTTATCTTCCTCAGGGAATGGTACATATCAGTGGGGTGCACCCATTAAATTGTCTGGTATTCTGCAGTTGTGACTGTGGGATAGCATGAGCATATGTATTACTACACTATTTCTGCCGTGCAAGTGGTGCATACTTTCAGGACTTCATAGTTACCATTGCATGTGTTGTAACACCTTTCTGCCTACTGTTTGTACATTTCACATGGAGTCTGTGGGGCATCCCTGTAACTCAGACACTGTTGCTATGTCTAGGCTCTTAACTATTAAAATATGGCGGTGTCAGATCTCTCATGTGTGCAAATATTTGCAGGTTGTCCACATTTCTGCCTCATATTTTGGTCAATATCTCATTCACAGCTCTTTCTGGCAAATCACTCAGGGCTCAAGTCAGAATATAGTGACAAACATTTAAGTTTCAGACTTCATACCCTTCCAAACATCCAACAAAATGCAGAACCTGTTACTCTCTGAACTGTCCAAGTTTGTTGTAATGTTATTTGTAATGTGTCCTTGGTTTTGGCCCTTTGCTCCACATATTTTATTACTTGGTCCAGATGTGTTCCTGTAACAGGTTGTGGGGTATGGGCAGTGATTATCCTGCTGTGAGTATGTGTGTGGCTTGCAAGGTGCTACAGTGACATTATTACCTACTAGCTACCAACTAGCATGGCTGTTTCTGTTCACACACTACTATTATAGAAATCCACTAGATTTGACAGTAAATATACATGACATGCTTTGTGTACTACACATCCTATATTCCCTTTACATTCATTCCTACTATTACATGATATATTTATTGTAGCACAATGTTCCTATATAACAGTCATGGCTTAGTGGTAAGTCATGCAAACTACTGTTTCCAAGGTCCTGGGTTCGGGACTGACAATGGGATTTTATTTTGCTTTTGAACAGACTACAGGACCTGTCATTCAGAGTGACTAAGGCACTTTTAAGCAGTTGTAACCGGGTTAGCGCCGGTTTGAGCGGAGCTCCCACATGCGCACTAGCGTTCAGCTCCGCACACACCTGCTTAAAACCGCTTAAACGTGCTTACTCGTGCGCACACCCACGCTATTTTCTTTGAAAGAAATGAAAATGGGGAGACAGGAAAGCGGTGAAAAAGGGGTCACAAAGAGGGTAAGAGAGTAGGGAAACAAGCCTGGGTTTTTCAGGAGGGATGTAGGTAAGGCCCATAGCTGCCCATTTCTTCATCAGCAACAGCTGTGCATATGTTTGTAATTTGGTGTGACATTTGAAACCTTCCCCCCCCTGAGAGAGGTGTAAGGACAACAATAATACTTGTACAGCCACTTGTAATTGACAGTTTCCATGTCCAGCAGACATGTGTGCGAAATGGGCAGCTATGTATGGGGCGTAATTTTTTTGTGGGTACAGAGTGCCTTTTTTTTTTTTTTCAGGTGAGAGTGGCATGTCAGGTAAAGGAAGTCGGTATAGCTGGGGAGGTAGGTTGGGTAGGTCAATAGACAAGACAAACAAGACACATACAGGGGCAGTGTATGACACATGTGAGGGGGGTTACACAATTGATGGGGACGGATGTTTGGATATCCAGAGCCCATGAGCCCACAGATGGCAACAGTGGAACTGATATCCCCACCCATGGGCAGTTGCCACTGTGCCTTCACTGCCCAGGACGGGGCTGTGCTGGGGGCTGTGTAGGCCGGGCAACAGGCATGCCCGTTAGTTGTGCCAACTGTGCCTCAAGCTGGCGTAGGGGCCCAAGAACAGCTTCCTGGATCTCCCTATGCACCACAGTCCGGACGCTACGGAGGGTGAGTGGTGGTTCTCCTCCGGCCACACTTGCAGAGGGTGGATGAGCCCTGTCCCCTGCAGCGCTTCCACCTGCAGGTGGCACAGGGCCACCGGAGGAGGGTCCAGACTGGGCACTACTGCCAGGTGCACTCGCCAGCTGAGGTGGGAGAGGTGGGTCTGTTTGAACCCGCCTTCCCTGTCATCCTATGTTTTGCATTATGTCATGACAGCTTGGGTTAGTAACATACAATATCATTCGCAATTAGTTTTAACAGCATGCATTAGTATTCCCATTAACCAAACACCCAGATATTCACACCATTGAACAGCGAGCATAACACATGCATAATTTGAACAGCAATACACAGTCCAACAACATGCAGGGTTGATTGATGGCAACAGGCCATCAGGTTTGGATGTATGAACAGGGCAGATGCATCAACGTACATGCAAATATGTATGACCCAACATGACAAATGTCCAGGGGTGTTAATTGTGATTGCACATACCAATTTCACGTGGAATGGATTATATGTGGTTATAGGGTATGGTGAAGAAAATATAATTAACACCTTCAAATACCAATACATATGCTGTACATTTCTAATAGCTGCAGATATATACACACTACAGTTCTACATACAGTTTCCTATGTGATAACTACTTCAAGTTGGTGATAGGAATGTTACTGCTACATCAATATACATTTTCATTTTTATTCATACATGTTCATATCTGGCTCTGTTCAGCTACATCATCCTGCTACATTTGCTTTATATAGCTATAGACAACTGTGGATGTTTGGTATTTCAGACAATCATACTTCCTGCATACTGCAGACTGAGAGCAACATATCCAGATTTTGGGATACACATTCCAGCTGCAGGAACTTTTTGAACACATTTTGCAGTTTGGTTCTGCTTGTCACATTCATTTCATTCTGTACTGACTGCAGTATACTTTATTCAGGAGTTATTACTACTTTATTGGTGGATTCATACCTCTTTCCCACACTGTCTCACTTGTTTTATTTTTACAATTCAGGATGGTACTTACTTCTAGGTTTTATTGACATGTTTTACCTGTAGTTATTACAATCCTTTCCAACAGTCTCACTTCTGTCATGTTTCAGTATTTCAACAGGGATATATTTCACACATGTGTTTTGCTCATCTTCTGCAGCTGTACTTTTCAGCCTGCTGCAGGTTGTGTACTATTATATTACAGGTGGGGCATCTTTATTTCAGACTTTATTTCAGACATTTTCATTTTTCTGTTTGGATTACAGACTGCAACACACTTTTGTAATCAAGCAATACTTGCAAACACTCTTACACTGTTACTTGCACATTTTATTACTTAGTGAGTACACTGCACTCTTTTGCTAACTGTCATACTTTTATATTTATTTACCGTTACAGGGAGAGGATTACTGACCTGCCTGGTGGCGCAACCGCACCAGCCTATTCCCATAGGCTCTGCAGTTCGCAGAACGGACACCTGCAGCTGTAATATAAATAAAGTAATATTGGAATACACATCTCCATAATATCAGCTAGGTTAATTTCTTACATACATAATTAGATGTAACTTACTCAGTAGTGGGGCGTTGGGCATTTGCTGGTCCTCCTGGATCCAAAGGTTCAGTTGGTCCTGCTTGCGTCTCTGCACGTCCGCATGGTGGTGACGGACCTGCTCACCAGTCCTTGGAATCCCTGTGGCACTGGTGAGATCATCAGCCAACCGGTCCCACGCCTCAGCCCTATATGCTCCCCACAGGACCTGGCCCTGCATGAGTTGGGCCTCATGATTGTGGACAAGGAGCCAAACCATATATCTGGACTCCTCACCGCCCCACATCTGTGCTCGGAAGCAACTAATCTCACCTCCTCCTGACATTCTGGCTGCAAGTTAGTTCTACAATCGGTTATGCTGTGTATTCCCGCCTATGGGGCTTATATATGCCATTTTTCCCGCTCTTATCTGTGATTGGCCATTTTGGAATTGTATCAGCCTCACAAAACCTGCTTTGTCATGCTCCTCTTTCTATTCATTCCTATATATTTGCTTTTACTGCATTTCTAAGTACAGCTGTCATGGCTTAGTGGTTCAGTACCTTGACTATGGTGCATGGTATTCTGGGTTCGAACCTGGCCACTGCTTTTTATATTTTATGACTGTCTAGACAGGCTAGGAGGTGTGTCTGTGTAAAGGCAGTTTTGTTACAGCTTGCTCAACGTTGCCCGTCGGTTAGCTTGTTGGCACGGTGCGCAGCTCCGCACAAACGGGTTACGCTGGTTTACACCTCATTTGGCTGTCAGCACGCATATTATGCTCAGCTACGGGCACACAGTTTCAGCGTGTTAAACCACGGCTCACCTATAGGCACTCATTTTTCACCTGTTGAACCACTGCTCACCTACGGGCACTCATTTTGCACCTGTTAAACCACTGCTCACCTACGGGCACTCATTTTGCACCTGTTAAACCACTGCTCACCTTCGGGCACTCATTTTACACCTGTTAAACCACTGCTCACCTACGGGCAGATGCACTCACCTTGTTAAACTGTAGCTCAGCTATGGGCACATCTGGCATTTTTTATTATTTTGTTATCTCACATTTCTTCAAAATAAATGGCCTATTTCATTACATTTTACATAAAATATAATTTTATATGTGTACATATATGTCAGGGACTTGTTTCGTGCTTATTTCACTAAAAATAAAAATTGATGTTGTGGGGGCTCGAACCATGACTGCCTGCTCTTCAGCCAATGTCTCTACCGCTACGCTATTGCTTTTTGGCTTACTTTACATAGTTAGTTCTTATATGCTTTTCCACTGACTGCTAACTGTGGCTGAGCTACGGGCATGCCCGCGCAAACGAGCGCACTCACGGGCAAACATCTTTACAATTTAAAAAAAATATAAACATGTTCATTTATATAATTTTATGTTCATAGTCTGTGGGGGCATGTGTTGTGTTGTGTTTATTCACATTTCCATGTACTCTGTCGTGGGGGTTTACTTTAGGCACTTTTGCTCTTCTGGGGGCGTGTCCGCTTGCAGGGCTCGGCCTATGGACACGCCCCCTACTGTCTTCCACGGACCGTGTAAGCCTTAGGTGTGATTTAGCATGCCCTCATGCATATGCATGACATGCTGACGTCACACCGTTTAACTGCAGCCTCTGTGTAAGCCTTGTAACTCTTACACGGAGGCTTCGTGAATCCTGCCCATTATATATTTCAAAATGGCATTAGCATCATATGGAATGGTACACAAGATATGTTAAATGAATTTCTTATATATATATATAAATAGCAGTACTGAATTTCTAAGGTTCACTTGGGATATCAGTGTGGAATATATGAACTATTTGGATGTCCACCTTGTTAAAGATAGAATTCATGAAGTCTACACAGCACTTATATATAGTAAGGAATCTATTCACACTGTTTTTACATTACAGTAGTTCACATCCAGAGCACCAGAAAAACTCTTTTGTCAAGGGACAACTGGTTAGGGCGACCCAGATGGTGACAAATCTTGATAACTTTATGGATGAATGTAATGTTTTGTGCACTATGCTCATTAACAGAGATTATCCTAAGGCTTCAATAGATGCATTGATACAAGTAGTAACTACTAAGAGAATTAATGGGCATTTTAAACTCATTCTAGATAGGCCAAATAATTTAAGATTGCAAGAGTTTGCATAATAACAGTGTTGTGAATGTAGACAATGACCAGTATTGTGTACCAGTGAACCAGTGTGATTTTTCTAAAGCATTAGTGCTTACTTATTCTCAAGATCATAACATAAGAGACGTATTTGTAAACAACTGGACTATTCTGTTGGATAACCCCAGTTTCAGGAGTCACATCACCAAGAAACCTAAAATAGTTACAGAAAAGGTAAAAGTTTTAAAGAAATTCCTAAACCACTCAAATGTCTGGCCAGTCGAATATATGTATGACAAGATGTGGGCATGTCATTGGTGTCACAAAGTAAAGATGGGTGATCATTTTTATCTTAGATCTAAAAAATTTCATTTACATAGTAAATACAATTGTAAGTCTAAAGCAGTTTATTTAGCTACATGGAATTTATGTCCAATTTTTTGTATTGGAAAAACTGAGAGACAGTTGTCTCTATGAATATATGAGCACGGATATGCCATCAAGAAAAACTAAACAATGCTTTGGCAAAGCATATTTGTGAATATAATCACCAATTTTCTTTCATAGCTATTGACCACGTAGAAATCAAAGATAAAAAGCCATGGGGTGTGCAATTAGAGCTAAAAGAATTAAAATGGCAAATAAAGGTACAAGCCAATAATTGGCCTGGAATAATTGAGTGTAGCTATATAGCCCCAGTATTAAAATTAAAAGCATTAGAAAGAAAGAAAATTGGTTGATCATATCATTTTATGACAAATCTTTTTCATTATTATATTTATGAGTGTATATACATATATATATATATATATATATATATATATATATATAAAATATATATATATATATATATATATATATATATATATCTGCATATATAACCTTTTTATACGCTTTTTGCATATATTCTTTTATATACATATATTTTACATAGACATACATTTTTTTATATATTTAAAAGTCTTTTATTTATATGCTTAAGCTTAAGCACATCATATTGAATTTATTTTATGATTTTTTAGCATTCCAAGGGTGTTTTATTAATGTATTTATGCATGTATTTATAATAGCAACAAAGTATCATGCATAATAGATTGGTTAATTAATCAATTCATTAAGTGTCCAATGATTTAATGAGGATTTATATAAAAGGATGTGATGTAATAGTTTTTAAACTGTCTGCTGAAGTTTAACATAGCCTTAAACAAAAGTATTTACAGTGTCATATTTTTCGTGAATAAAGTGTTTCTACTACTAACTGAATTTGAGTCATTCAGCTATTGAAGTTCAGCTCTATTTGCCTTTTAATGGTATTCTGATGAAGTCCAGTCTAACTCTGGACGAAAGTGCTTAATTGGTTTAATAAAATAATGTGGAAACCTCCCTCTTGGGATTTTTTTCCTTTTTAACAGTACTAATAGACCTATGCGCTTTGTGAACAATAAGGGATGGTCTGTGAGGACATGCCTGCCTCCAAGCCCTAGGAGTGACTTGCCTCCTTGGCCATCCCACAGAACCAGCCTGACAATTGATCCAAGCCATGGCCTCCACCAGGGTAAAACAAATGAGCTTCCTACAGTCCCTCTTCCTTCTAGTTTATGCATAACCATCATCACTGCCATTCTGCTAAATGCCCAAGTTTCTTGAGCTGCCTGGGCTTCATACTTTTTCACCAGAGTGGCTCACTGTGGCTTATTTGCATATTTACAAGTTCATATTCTGAGGAATATTCCAGAAAATCCTATTTTGTTTAATTTATATCAAGGAATTAAAAACAAAACTTAAGTATTTTTCTTGTTGATTTGCCTTAATACTTGCTTTAATGTTTCTATACAGTTATAAAAATGTTTAAACATTAATTTTAAAACAGCTTCCTTTTCTTTGTGCGTACTAAAAGCAAATGTTCATATATTGTATAGTCTTTTTCAGTTTGAATTTCTACATGCCTGCCATCAGCTTTCATAAGTTCCATTACACTTTCTTGTGCTTTTTCATGTACAAGACTAGCTTTCATGCTTAAGTGGCCAATAGCCAGAGTGATGAAATCAATGGGGCCCTCAGGAGAATTTATTAAACAAAATCCCAGTAGGCATGAAAAAAATTAAGATTCTTTCTTATAACCATGTGTGTGGCAGCATGCCCACATAGCAGGAGGCCACAGACTGACCCTGCAATGACACAAGTATTCTCAGCAGCCACCAATGTTAGGGTTAGGGCTATAGCAAAAATGCCATCACTGCTGGGATACCGTTAAGGATACAAATTACCTCTATGGCCGTCTAGATGATAATGCCTCCATTTGTCTCTCTCACCCTCACTAGGAGATCTCCAGGATGGGATTATCATGCTTCATTGTAATTCTGAAATACATGTCACACTGTAATTGCTTTTCCTTAAATGTAGAACTCGTATCTAACTGTGGATTTTATCTTTCATGATAACAGCTGTGTTGGTTATTATATATTATCTACAACAATATGACCATATTATGCTGTATGAAGGCTTCTCTGTGAGTTGGAGTCATGGCCAAACTGGGTCAGCCCACCTACCTGGTAAATAAATAAATAAACATTATGTAAAGAGGTCCAGCTAGTAGTAGATATAGAATATTTAATCAAGGCTGGGGTAATCCAAATTAAATGACAGGTGTCTGTTTCAAGTATCCTAACCAGGTCTGCTAGAAAGTGTGAGGTCGACTAAGATTCTACTAGCTAATTTATTTGCCTTATCTTAATACTTCTGGAATTCCAAAGAGGATATGCTAGTATTTATTGTCATGAAAACATGAAAATCATTTGTCACTGATGTAATCCAAATCTTGTAATTACCATTCAGATGAAGGAAAAAGAATGTAAGAAATATCTTGCCCCATAGTGCAGAGACAAGGCATCTGTATCTGCTATTGGTGACCCAAGTTCTAGAAAGCACTAAGGCCATTGGCATGTTTGGCTAAGGGGGACAGGACTAAATGTCAACTCTTCTGTCTCAGGGAAGAGTTGGAAAACAGATTACTGATTGCTTTTGTTTGAAAAGCAGTGGAAAGAGCAGTCTCACGGACCTATAACTAATGTAAGGAGTGTGACATGATGTCTTTAACCATGTGATTGGGTGCAAGCACTGGGTGTGCTGATGTCATTGGACTTTGCTTCTCCTAAGATAGGGATGGTGACTAGCTGTTGCTATATTATGTTTTCCCCCACTGTTCACTGATCCTCATTGGGTGTTATGAATTATACCATAAGCCTTGGCTGCTTTTTCATGGAGTCAGACGGCTCACCCACTGAAGGGACACATCTGGGATTGTTGGAAAGGAGCTATAGGGGAGCCTATTATGGACAGCAGTAGTGCAGAAATAAAACAGGAGACACATGGTGTGCTAGGTAAGGATCAGGGAGGTAAAAAAAATGGAGCATAAGAAGTTAATTCTTTTCAGCTGTACACAATGTTAATATAAAAAATCAGCAGTAAAGATATTAGCAATGATACTGATGGGTAAAGCCAAGTAACAGTGGGCACTACAGTTTAGTAATTTGACAAATTAAAATGATGGATTTGCTGTTATCCCTTTCCATGAAAAGAAGGTATTAAAATATGACATACTATATATAGGTTTCTCTAATACTGCACAGCTGCTAATGTATTTGATACAGCAGGAATATTTAGTAAATTATGCTTAACTGTTCCTGTTTATCTAACAGTTATTTATTTGGAAGAAAGATGTCATTTTTGCACAATTCTGAAACATAAATTTGTATCTGGAGTTGTATATGACGTTCATTATGATGCGTATGCTACCTTATACAGCTAAATGAAAATAAAAAAAAAAAGGTCTTTCCCCTTTTATAAAATCAGATAGTGCCTTGACAGTTTTATATGTTTTCTGATTTAACTGCTAAAGTACACCATATGTATCAGCACTTACTCCTTGATAATGAATGTTTGTTTCTTTTTAAATTTCTGTGATACTTTCTGTAAACTTGACAGTTTTAATTTATTATTGATTTAGTTTCCACAACCATAGACTTATAGCTTCTAGTATTGCATTTTAATGTTTTAGTTTTCAGTTCCCCTCTATCCTATTTACTAGTGCTTTTTGTGACACTTCTGTTTTGATAACAGAAATTCAAAACTCCACTGCAATCACTTTAGAGAACAGACATTAATTTATCAGTAATAAACAGATCAAAAGCCATGATAATATTTCCAGCCACCTGAGTGGAATTGTCATGTTTGTATTTTTTGTGCAGAGCTTTGACCAAACATTGATCCAGAGCTTACATGAAACTATCCAGTGCTGCTTTCTGATTTACTGTGCAACTGCTTGATAGAATATTTGGTTTATATATTTATTTTGTACCTCCAGTTTTCACTGTTTGTTGGAAGAAAGGAACAGATTGTAGCCAAGCAGACTCTAGCCATTCCAATAGGCCTAATCAGCTATTATACACAGACTGTGGGCAGGGCATTCTAGAGGTTATCTGAAACCATCCAGTGTTACTTTGTGATTTATTGTGCTACTGCTTAGTAAGAGAAAAATTATTTTTATTTTTCCTCTGATTTTCACTATTGAAAGAAAGTAGATTGTAGATAGACAAACTCTAGCCATCCCAATCAGCTGAATCAGCTATAAATTTACACAGACCACAGACAGGACATTCATGAACTTACCTGATACCATCCACTGTGGCGTTGTGATTTATTGTGCATCTTTTTGATAAAAAAAAAATATTTTGATTTATGTTTTATTTTTTAATTCTGATTTTTACAGTTATAAAAAGGTGGAACTTCAAAAGATAGTGAGCAAAAGCTATTGCATGCATAGGGGATGATCATTGTTTTAGTGTGACTGGTACAACTGGTACGGAAGGGCAGAATGACTACTTTATGAAATACTTTCCCTTGTATAAGGTTAGCTCAGTTTAATTCATTTAATATTTATTTGCATACTGTTTGTATGACTTCCCCACTCAGTTTGTCTTAAATTGCTAACTGCTTTAATTTCTTTGAAACCTGTTGTCACTTATGTTGATTTTTTTTTTTAATTAATAGCTTGTAGCTTTGAATGGATTCTTTAAATGTATAGGCCATTAAAGATTTGCTGAAGCACAAGCATCTTGCCCAGTGTGCTACATGTTGTGTATAAACAAAAGTAACTCCTGATAACATTGTAGACTTGTGTTCCTCATGTCAAAAGTTGGATAATTTGCTTACTGCTATTACTGAAGATGATTGCACTTGTGCATCTGGCACAGCTTGGAAAACTATGGTTACATATATTAGTGACAGGGCTGATGAGATAAATAATATTAGGCAAAGTGCAAATAGAACAGATTTTGTAAAGGACACGTCCTCTGCCAATAAAGAACGCTCAACACCTATTAAACACAATCCTACCAATGACAACTTTGGAATCCAGCAATATGAGGATTTGGTACATGTAGGAAAACATAGAAAAGAAAGAAAGGGAGATGTTGACAACAAATAACTAGGAAGTAAAAGAAACAATGCCTATGATACAAAGGTAGTATATACTGAAAGGAACACTACATTATCTGGCACTCAGATTACTGTAATGATAACATTGTTCAATCACAAAACATTCAGTCAACAGAAAACAACATCATTTTTCCAACACAAGGTTGGAAAAGGAGACAAGGGTAAAGCTAAAAGTTAGAAATCTAAATTGAACTTGAAAGGATTAAAGAACATTACTGTTAGAAAAAAAATGTGTGTGGTCACCACGGGCGGTAGAAGCGAAACTTGTGTAAGGAAGTGTAAAGGAAAGCAAATGGTACAGTACAGTATAAGCTCCTTCACACTTCCTTACAGAAGTTTCACTTCTACCGCACGTGGCAACCACACACACACACACACACATATATGTATATATATATATATATATATATATATATATATATATATATATTTTTTTTTTTTTGCAAGGAAATGGGAGCTTACAGACCAAGAGAGAGGTATATAGCATTTCTTACCAGCTCTGCTGCTTAAAGAAGTTACTTGGTTGGTCTGGGATAGGGGGTGGGTTAGTATAAGAGCTTCAGTGTGTTAAAATCCATTTCATGTTACTGCAAGTCTCGTGTACAAGAGGCAACAATTAAAAGCAATAGCGCAGAGCAGTTGTACAGCAACACAGGACATCTGTATATACTTCCAAATAAGAAATTTGTATTTATAAAACAACAAACTTCTTTCTTATAAACTAAAAGAAAGACACTCGAAGGCAAAACTAATGCTAAGCGCTTTCATTCTTTAATGATATCTAGAACTGTATTTATGTACAGTATAATTTGTCAGAAAGGACAGTAATTTATATTAAATCATCGTCACCACCATTATGGTTTATGCTCAGTCTCACTTTCTAAGAAAACTTAGCTAATGAAATGTTGTAAAAAAATAAACATGTTTATTAAAATAAGAATATGCTGCAAAATTATTGCATATGTTCATTGTAGGTATTCTTATATTAAGCTATTAATCCATTCAAAAATGGTCACACCAAATACATTAAGTATCATGCCTTTTGTAGGGTACACAAAGTTCTGTAATTCCTAGAAGGTACCTAATACTGAAAGAGATGCAGCCACACACTCTAAATACATTTATATTATATTTAAATAAACTTTATATTTGATAAAAGCAAGAAAAATGACCATGTGCCATTTCTTTGCAACGTTTCTTAGTGTAATAGGATGGGGGTACTGAATTATAAGTCAAAAGGCAAACAGTCATAGATTGTATGCTTAAAAAAGGGTTGGTGTTGGACAATTTAATATACCCAAGTTCTTTATACTGATGTAATGTTACTTAACCATTTCAGATTAAATTGATACTTAAATCACTACTTAGTGAATATTGATAGATACCCAAGCATTATCCCTCTCCCCCTACCTATTGTCATGGAATACATTTCATTTATTTAAGTTTAAAGCTACAAAAGTATCACTCACAATTTATTGTTAACAGGAATCAAATCTAGCAACTGGCCAAATGGTGCCTGGTTTTGGTCAAATAATAAAATCCTTATCTTCCAGCCTTATATGCTCTGGTGTCATTAGATTTCCACCCTATCCTGCCTTTATTAGTTCAGTTTCCAACAAGACACATTACACTTTTTACAAGCCACTGGCAGCTCACAGCCTCCCAAGTTCAGGGTATTTTGAAAGAAACTGAGGTTTTAGTTCAGCATTTTGCCCATTGAACTACTGGTGCTTCCAAAATGGTACATTTTTGTGACTTTGTTGCTTGTTAAATTGTTAATGTTTTCTTCACAGTGTGTATGTGTGTGTGTGTGTCTCCATGTGTGTGTGCATATGTGTAGGTGTATGACTGGGATCATGGGTTAATAGATGTCTCTCACACACAGTCAAACTAAATTTAAAATAGCGTTACTTTCGTATTCCAGTTATAACAAATACTTTTAAAGGATATTGCAATACAACAGATTTTTCCAAGATAATTAACATAAACAGCAGTGGTGTGTGTGTGTGTGTGTGTGTGTGTGTGTGTGTGTGTGTGTGTGTAATCTCTCACTTGCTCTCACTCTTCACTGTCAGTATGCGTGTGTGTGTGTGTGTGTGTGTGTGTGTGTGTGTGTGTGTGTGTGTGTGTGTGTGTATGTGTGTAATCTCTCACTTGCTCTCACTCTTCACTGTCAGTATGCGTGTGTGTGTGTGTGTGTGTGTGTGTGTGTGTGTGTGTGTGTGTGTGTGTGTGTGTAATCTCTCACTTGCTCTCACTCTTCACTGTCAGTATGCGTGTGTGTGTGTGTGTGTGTGTGTGTGTGTGTGTGTGTGTGTGTGTGTGTGTAATCTCACTTGCTCTCACTCTTCACTGTCAGTATGCGTGTGTGTGTGGCTGCTAGGGATCGCTCTCTCGCTCTCACTCTTCACTCTCACTGTTTGTGTGTGTATTTGAAAAGCTGAAGTAGAAGTATGGAAGTCAAACTCTGCCCTTAAGGGTGGAGTTTGACTTACATACTTCCATTTCACTTTCCTGTTACACTCTGAGCTCCCACACCATCCCATAAGAAGTTTCACTTAAAAAAAAGAAAGACTAAAGTTAACAACATGGTTCAGACTGTGGGGGTACAAAGACAGCTAAATGAGAATTGTATTCTTGCAAATTAAATAAGCAGCAAAAACACTGAAATTAATAAGACTGATGGTGATGAAGATCTTTCTTTTGTAACAATTGATAGTGCAGACATTACTTAATCAGAAAAGGAAGATTCTTCAGATCTAGTCAAAAATATATACCAGTAATTGGAGATTCAATTATTAGAGGAACTGATATTTACATTTAAAGAAAGAATAATGAATATTAAACAGTATTATGCCTTCCAGGAGCAAAAATACAGGATATGAGTAGTGTCTTTGAACGCCTTAATGTAAGGAAGTATGGTGATGTTTTTATTCAAGTTGGTTCAAAATTAGCTCACCTTCAAGAATTCACTTGTTGTTAGCATATAACTTACAGTTCTCTTAGCATAGCTTCTACAGGGCCAGGACATATTTGTTACAAATCACATATAGAAAGGAGAGTCAGGCCAGCATGAATTAAATTTTGGGTAAAAACCAACATGAAAAATCACCCATTTTAAAACATGGAAATGTAATTTTGCCAGCATGTGCAGTTAGACAGGATGGGGTCTACTTGGCAAGTCAAAGAAAGATAATTTTTTGCAGCAGAGCTAGCACAATATTTGACTAACACAAGACATGATTTTTGCCAAGTTAGAAAGTTAACAATTCACAAACAGCAAAATTTGATTTATTTGTGCTAGTTGCTGATGATAGGCGCATTAGTAATATATTTTTTAATTGGAAAATTTGCTATATTTATGCCGGTCCCAAGCCCGGATAAATGGGGAGGGTTGTGTCAGGAAGGGCATCCGGAGTAAAAATTCTGCCACAACACTTATGGTGCAAAAAATTAATATTTCCATACCGGATCGGTCGAGGCCCGGGTTAACAACGACTGCCACCAGTACTGTTAGCCAACAGGGTGCTGGCGGATATTGGGCTACTGTTGGCCGAAGGAGAAGAGGAGGGCAAAGGCATGCCCGAAGGCAGGAAGAGAGGAGGAGTGTAGCAGTGAGGGTAGGAACTTTGAATGTTGGCAGTATGACTGGTATAGGAAGAGAGCTAGCTGATATGATGGAGAGAAGGAAGGTTGATATATTGTGCGTGCAACAGACCAGATGCTGTGTGAAGGGAAGTAAGGCCAGGTGTTTGGAAAACAGGTTAAAATTGTTCTATCATGGTGTGGATGGCAGGAGAAATGGGGTAGGGGTTATACTAAAGGAACAATATGCCAAGAATGTTTTAGACGTGAAGAGAGTGTCTGACAGAGTGATGTTTATAAAGCTCGAAATTGATGGTGTAATGATGAATGTTGTTAGTGCATAAGCTCCACAAGTTGGGTGTGCGATGGATGAGAAAAATAAATTTTGGAGTGAGTTGGATGAAGTTGCGGTGAGTGTACCCAAGGGTGAGAGACTAGTGATTGGAGCAGACTTTAATGGGCATGTTGGTGAAGTGAACAGAGGGGATGAGGAAGTGATGGGTAGGTATGGTGTTAAGGAGAGGAATGCAGAAGGTCAGATGATTGTGTATTTTGCGAAAAGGATGGACATGGCTGTGGTGAATACATATTTTAAGAAGAGGGAGGAGTATAGGGTGATGTACAAGAGTGGAGGAAGATGCACACAGGTGGATTATATCCTATGTAGGAGGGCCAGTCTGAAGGAGATTGGAGACTGTAAAGTGGTGGCAGGGAAAAGTATAGTTAAGCAGCATAGAATGGTGGTTTGTAGGATGACGTTGGTGATCAAGAAGAGGAGGAGGAGTGTGAAAGCAGTGCCAAGGATTACATGGTGGAAGGTAAAAAAGGGTGATTGTGAAGTGGAGTTTAGGGAAGTGTTAAGACAGGCACTGGGAGGCAGTGGAGAGTTACCGAATAGCTGGGTAACTACAGCAGAACTAGTAAGGGAGACTGCTAGAAAGGTGCTTGGTTTGACATCTGGACAGAGGAAGGAGGACAAGGAGACCTGGTGGTCAATTGAGGAAGTACAGGAGAGTATACAGAGGAAGAGGCTGGTGAAGAAGAAGTGGGATTGTCAA
Organism: Protopterus annectens; assembly: GCF_019279795.1. NCBI lineage: Eukaryota > Metazoa > Chordata > Ceratodontiformes > Protopteridae > Protopterus > Protopterus annectens. The sequence goes on from NC_056748.1 coordinate 459,212,131, forward strand.
AGAGATGAAGAAAGTAGACATGAGTATAAGGAGATGAGGCGCATGGCAAAGAGAGAGGTGGCAAAAGCTAAGGATAAAGCATATGGAGAGTTGTATGAGAGACTGGACACTAAAGAGGGAGAAAAGGACCTGTACCAATTGGCTAGACAGAGGGACAGATCTGGGAAAGATGTGCAGCAAGTAAGGGTGATAAAGAATAATGAGGGAAAGGTACTCACAAGAGAGGAGAGTGTGTTGAGTAGATGGAAAGAGTATTTTGAGTGGCTGATGAAGAGAATGAGAGAGAGAGAAGGTTGGATGATCTGGGGATAGTGAATTAGGAAGTGAAACAGATTAGCAAGGAGGAAGTAAGGAGAGCTATGAAGAGGACAAAGAATGGAAAGGCTGTTGGCCCAGATGACATACCAATGGAAGCATGGAGGTGCTTAGGAGAAATGGCAGTGGAATTTTTAACTAGATTGTTTAATGAAATTTTGGAAAGTCAGAGGATGACTGAGGAGTGGAGAAAAAGTGTTTTCATACCTATCTTTAAGAATAAGGGTGATGTGCAGAGCTGCAGTAACTACAGAGGGATAAAACTGATCAGTCACAGCTTGAAGTTATGGGAAAGAGTAGCAGAAGCTAGGTTAAGAAGGGAGGTGATAATTAGTGATCAGCAGTATGGTTTCATGCCAAGAAAGAGCACTACAGATGCAATGTTTGCTCTGAGAGTGTTATTGGAGAAATACAGAGAAGGTCTGAAGGAGTTGCATTGTGTCTTTGTAGACTTGGAGAAAGCATATGACAGGGTGCCTAGAGAAGAGTTGTGGTATTGTATGAGGAAGTCGGGAGTGGCAGAGAAGTATGTAAGAGTGATACAGGATATGTACGAGGGTAGTGTGACAGTGGTGAGGACTGCAGTGGGAGTGACAGATCCGTTTAAGGTGGAGCTGGGATTACATCAAGGATCAGTTCTGAGTCCTTTCTTATTTGCAGTGATGATGGACAGGTTGACAGATGAGATCAGACAGGAGGCTCCATGGACTATGATGTTTGCAGATGACATTGTGATCTGTAGTGAGAGTAGAAATCAGGTTGAGGAGACTCTGGAGTGGTGGAGATATGCTCTAGAGAGCAGAGGAATGAAGATCAGCAGGGCTAAGACAGAATATATGTGTGTAAATGAGAGGGAGGGTAGAGGAATGGTGAGGATGCAGGGAGTAGAGTTGGTAAAGGTGGACAAGTTTAAGTACTTGGGATCAACAGTTCAGAGTAATGGTGAATGTGGAAGAGAGGTGAAGAAGAGAGTACAGGCAGGGTGGAATGGGTGGAGAAGAGTGTCAGGAGTGATTTGTGACAGATGGGTACCAGTAAGAGTGAAAGGGAAGGTCTACAAGAGGGTAGTGAGACCAGCTATGTTATATGGGTTGGAGACAGTGGCATTGACAAAAAGGCAGGAGTCAGAGCTGGATGTGGCAGAGTTAAAGATGTTAAGATTTGCACTCGGTGTGACTAGAATGGATAGGATTAGAAATCAGTATATTAGAGGGTCAGCTCATGTTGGACAGTTTGGAGACAAAGCAAGAGAGACGAGATTGCGTTGGTTTGGACATGTGCTGAGGAGGGATGATGGGTATATTGGGAAAAAGATGCTAAGGATGGAGCTGCCAGGTAAGAAGAAAAGAGGAAGGCCTAAGATAAGGTTTATGGACGTGGTGAGAGAGGACATGCAGGCGGTTGGTGTGACAGAGTAAGATGCAGAGATGATCTGCTTTGGCGACCCCTAACGGGAAAAGTCGAAAGATGATGATGATGATGCTATATTTACATGAGATTGATGCTGTTATTGTTTGTGAGACATGGTTAAAGAACAATGACTGGAAACCAGTTCTTTTATGATATAAATGGTTTTATTTATTTATTTATTTACATTTGTTTACCGGGAAGTTCCGACTGGACGCAGGTCCTTTTTCAGCGGATGCCCGGGGAGCAAAGCTCCACATCATGTACATGATAAATAGAGATTCAAAGTTGCAGCAATAGTAAACAACATTACAGGTTGTTGGCTTTAGTACAATAACAAGATATTGATTATCAACAGTATATACAGCAAATGTTGCAAGTTAAGATAGTTTCTTGTCATTTATAATCATAACAAAGTTGTCAGACAAGATTTTAAAGTATGTAAAGACAACTAGCTAATTCTGACTGTGGTTAGTAGTGGTGGTAGTATAGTTGGGTTAAGAGTCTAGGTGGGGGAGAGTGTTAGTGTGGATTAGAACAAGGACAAAGCCAGTGCAAATTTAAGTGGAATTTGAGTGCAGTCTTGAAAAGGCTGCTGGAAAGGTAGAGTAGTTATAGAGGGTGGAAGATTGTTCCAAAGTTTAGGTATGGTACATGAAAATATGGCTTCTCCTGCTGAGTCTTTGGGTTTGATAACAGTGAGTTGATTTTTGTTGCTTAATCTTAGGGGCCTAGTGGAGTGATAGGGTTGGAGAAGGGTTTGAAGGGAAGGGATATTAAGGGGGTGGTTAATAAGTTTATGAGAGAGGGTGAGTTGATTAAAATGAAGGAGTTGTGGGAGTTCTAGCCAGTTTAGTTCTTTAAGGGAGATACAATGTTGGCTGCGGTAGGAGGTTCCAGTGGCAAATTTAGCAATTTTGTTGTAACAAGCATCCAGCTTGTGTAGGTCTGTCTGTCTAAGGTTGGTAAGTATGGGGGATGCATAGAGTATGGTGGAGATTAGCTGGGAATTGGCTATGGAGATTCTAGCCACCTTGGTTAGGAATTGGTGGCTTTGATATAATGCACCAAGTTTCTTGTGAATTTTTTATTGTGAGAGATATGTGGGTGTCAAATCTAAATTTGTTGTCTGTTTCCACACAGAGTAATTTTGTGTGTTCTGATGGAGAGATTATGGTATTGTCTTTGGCGAGAATGTTGAAGTGGGGGTGTTTTGGGTGGCTTTGGAAGGTTGGAACAGGAAACGTTTTGTCTTACTTGGGTTTAGTAGGAGCTGAGCATTGAATAGCCAGCTTTCTACAGAAGAGAATGATTCCTGTGTGATTGGTTGTAGTTCTGGTAGAGTGGGGGCAGAGCAGATGAGAGTAGGTTCATCTGCGTACTGTATAAGAGATGTTTGTGTGGTGACAGTATGTAGGTTGTTAGTGAAAAGTGAGAATAGCAGAGGACCAAGAATAGACCCTTGGGGAGCTCCGAGAGTAACTGGGAGGGAACGTGATAGGCTATCTTCCCAGATTACTGATTGCTGGCATCTGTGTAGATAGCTGTGGAACCAGTTGCAGGCTGATTGTGAGAAGGAGAGGTTGGGGAGAGTAGAGACTAGTAGCTCATGAGATACCATGTCAAAGGCCTTTGAGAGATCTAGAAATACAGCAGTAGAGAAGAGGCCATTGTTTTTGTGATGGAAGTATAGTGCTGGTAAAGGAGAGCAGAGCGGAGGTAGTGCTGTGATATGGCCTGAAACCATGTTGGGTTTTGGAGAGGAGATTATTAGTTTTTGGTGGCAAGGGTTGTGTAGTTATAGTGGAAATATTTGAGGGAGGGTGTTGAGAGTGTACAGTGGAAGTTGTTGGGCCATGTGACTGTGGAGCCTTGGTAGGATGTAATGTGAGCTAGAACTACGCAGGGTAGGATTGTTATTATATTAGGTAATAGCATGGTTGTGTTGGATGTAGGGGGAGGGGGTGACTAGTGGTGTAGCCTAATTGCTGGTAATTAGGGGTTGGGTTAAGGCTAAGAATAAATGTAGTAGTACTGGGGGCAGGTGGGAATAGGGGGCAGGGAGGGGAGTGGATTGGGCTAGAACCCCCCCAGACTAAAGATTGCAGGTAAGTGTCTAAATAGCCAAATTGTTAGGCGTTATAGAATCTAGTAGGGAAACATCTATCTATAGACCTGATTTCAGCTGTGTCCTTTCTGGGTAGATACCTAGTTTGAAGCAGACAAAAAGTGGCAGTTTAAGTACATTTTTGCCTCTATTTTACAAGTGGGTAATTCCAGTGTATCTAATGGGTTACCTTTTTACTTTTACTGTTCAGATATTGTGATGAAAAATCAGAAGAGGTGTTGTGATAGGGATTAAAGGTTATGACACCTGTGATTATTACATGTCTGATAATGCCACCAATACTATAGATAGTACAACTGTGACAATAAAGATAACCCTGGAACAGATTACAATTCTTGTAGTATATAGACCACTAAATTCAAGTGCTGATGACCAAGAGAAATTCACACTTTTCTTGCATGAAACTCAGGAGGAGAAATAATAGTAGCTGGGGACTTAAATTTACCAGAAACAAACTGGAATAATAGTGATTCTGCAACATTAGTAAGGGAACTATTTATAATGTAGGTTCAGGAAACACCAGTTGCTGCAGACTGCACACAAACCTCCCAGAGAACAAAATAAACAGGACGTTGTTTGCGTTCCTAAGGAAATTATTGTTACTTCATATCATGGTTCACCACCTTTGATGTGCAGGGATCATTGGGTTATAAAGGTTAAATTACTAATAGATAATTTTGCCAAACTGAAATCTAAACCACTCCAGAGAAGATTAATAACAGACTATATGGAAGCAAAACAGTAACTATATAAAATTAATTGGAAAGTGGAAAGACTGCAGAAAAAAATGTGGCACATTTTAAAAGGGAAATTGTTTGAAAAATAATAATAATAATTAATATGTTTAACATCAAGATCTAGGCACACATGGTCATGAGGATATATTTCCAAACACAATACTTAATTAAGATGAGAGACAAAAAATGCAAGAAATGGAAATGAGATCAAGCAATCACTTTGAAAACTGAAATAAACAAACTAGACAGACAAATGAAACATAGTGTGAGATCAGGAAAAAATGAAGAAAAGTTATATCAAAAGAGATTTGAGCATAATAGGAAACTATTTTAGAGATACATGTGATGTGGTAGCAGTGAAACTATACAAATTGAAAATAAGTGTGTAGATCCTACTCTCAAACAATAGATTAGGGATATATTTGCAAAATCATAAGCAAAACAGTTTGGCTCCTCAAAAGGGATGATAAATTGCCCTACTAATATCCAGGCAACATAAGATACTAAAATTAAATTAGATTATCTCGGAAAAAAACTACACAAACTGGACAAAAACAAAGCACAAGTGGGAGGCAGAATTAGCAATAATGACCAGAGAAGACTTCATCTTGAACTTACAGTTCCATTATGTATGCTGTTCACTAGGTCATTTGAATATGGGGAGTTGTCAAGACTGGAGATAGTCATTTGTTAAACCCATCTTTAAGGGAAAGTGGAATAGGGCAAACCCAGAATCATATTGACTGATATGTTTGCTTTTTTTGCTGTGGCAAAAAAATAGACAAGGTTATTTAGGGTAAATTATTCTCAGAATTAAAGAAACCGAGACTTGAAACCATATACTAACATACATATGTTGAAAATAGTTCTATAACTACCTGTAACAGGATGTTCTATAGTAATATAAAAAGCTATACATGAAAAGGTATGCTCTGATGTAATTGATACAAATTTAACTTCTGCCTTTGATAGGGGTATACACAAAACACTTTTCAATAAATTAGAAACAGCAAGATTAAAAATGGATAGCTGCATGGCTTACAAATAGGGCCTGAGAAGTGTCATACAGGAGCTGGGTGGGTGAAATTCTAGGTTACAGTTAGGGTGCCTCATAGAGTTCTGTCATGGGCACATACTTGTACAATTTATAGCTTTCAGCTCTATCGTTTTCATCTTATGTATTCTATTGTCTGCATATAGATTACTTGAAAATGGGTATGCTGTTTACATCTGTTACAGACAGGATATGTCTGTAAAAGAACTTGACTAAATTGACCATTTCAGCACAGGAGAATAATCTGCTGATAAATGCATGTAGATTTGTTAAAGGACCTGGATATATGGATAGATCCAGCTCTGAGTTTTTCTGATCATATCAACCAATTAGCTAATGACAGTTATAATAAAGAAAACAAAAAAGCTTGCATAGTGTGCAGTGCCAGGAATAAAACAAGGCACATATGTAATAAAGTTGTAAAAAAACAACTCGGGGTTATCCAATAATTATAGACACAGTAATTTAATAATAAATTATAACAACCCCATCCAAGTTAAGCACTTACATTGTTATTCAATGCAAGACTTAATCAGAACAAAGAGAAATAATTCTTAGTCTGTTTTAGATAAATAATCAGACCAGTCATGTGATCATAAAACATCCAAAAAATTTAACCAGATCTTAATTAAACTGAAAAAAAGACCACAGAAAAATAATAAAAAAAACTCTAAACTCTTTAAAATTCTTGCTATTAGAATAATGTTGTCTATCATTCTGTTGAGCATTGTATTAATATAAAATGCATCAAGACATACAATATTAAGAAAATCAATATATATGATTCATACATTACAGCTTGGCAGCCCTAAGTTGTAAAACTGTTAAAACAGGAAGTTACTCATTCAACCCAGGGCCAATGAGGCATTCAGTTGAAATTGCCATATTAATTCCCTGTATTCTATCAATGTTTCCCATTGGCCTCCTTGTTTGTTTGGTGAGACCACTTCCAAACCCAACTTATTTCTATGCTCTCCCAGCAATACACCATTATGGAGAATACTTTGGAATTTTTTTTTCAAATACTACTACATTGATCCTTCCTCAAGTGGTATCTTCCAACCTGGGTACGATTATGCAGGAATATAATCATTGTGGACCAGATATGGCTTGGTTAGCTGGTTCCTTGGTGTTTCAAGTTATGGCATCTGCTCATGTAATTACTGATCCTGGTAATTTCACTACTGATTTGGTAACTAGAAATTTTAAAGATTGGTTTTACTAACATCTGGGCTTTCTGAACATGCAACAAACTTCACTGCCTGTCCATTCTGATGGTAATTTGGTGACCATGATATAAAACATTAGAGAAAAGACTTTTGAAGGTGCATAACCTATAACTGGACAATTGTTTCCTAACTGACTGCTTGAGTTTGAGAAGCATCCCCAAAGGACTTAGATTATATAAATTTCCTAACAGACTAATAGTAGGTAGTGAATTCTTTGTTTGATTGACATGGATTTGACTTAATGAAGTTGATTATAAAATGGCACAATTCTCAAATTAATAAGTTATATGAAGAAATAACTGTACTTAACTACAAAATTCTTGAGGATCTGTTGTTTGAATATCACAATAGTAAATAAGATCATACTTTCATTAAAACTGATGAACAGTGTAAAATAGTTATGGGTAGAAAACAGAAGAAATTGCTTAGGGATCAAAATGAGTATGCCAACAGAGCATACCATTTACTAAGAATTTTCAAGTTGTTAACACACAGGTCAAATTTTGATTTAAATACCTCCACTAATCCACATGAAGTTGTGGGAGACTAGGTAATGATTCATACAATCCAATCTCTTACAACACATGTAGATGAAAACCATGATGAATTCCCACCTTTACCACATAGATCTGACAGATTAGAGAACAAACCCAAGGGTTATCAGAATCCCCATCTTTCAGTAACTGCTCCCCAAGCACAGTGGGCTATTGGATGGGAAGGGAACAAGGCAGGGGAAGAGGAAATCAAAAGGTGAGTTATACATTAACCAACCACAACAACGACATGACATATTAGATCATTTACACTCAGAGATTGTTACAACATATGATGGCAAGCGTCTTAGCTTCAAAGGTTTTAATATTTTTAACTATAGTAATATAAAGGTTTCTGAAGGATTTTCTTGCTTTTTAGTAAAGGTTTCAAATTTGTTCTCCATACTTGTATTGATATTCCTGATTTATTAATGGAATTAAAGTTGTTTACCCAGAAAATGAATCTCAAAGTACAACTGTGTAGTAAAAATTAGGCTGATAATTTCTCTAACATCTTATTTAAAAAGAAAAGTACATTTAATTACCCCACTCATGCAGCAGTTAGCATTGTCGCCTCACAGCAAGAGGTTCTCTGGTTCGATTCTTGGCTGGAGCACCTTCTGTGCATAGTCTGCATGCCCCCCCTTAGTTGAGTGAATTTAAAGACATGCAGGTAGGTGTGTGGATGTGCCTTCTTTAAAGGCTGTGCGCTGGGCTGGCAATTCAATACCGTAAAAATTTACTGCCAATCATTAGCGGACCACTGTGGTGACCCCTAACCGGGAAAAGCCAAAAGAAGCACACAAACACTCAATTCAACAATTGCCATTTTTGAAAAATGCTGTTTGAGAGACTTTTACAATTTATATAAATTAAACCATCTCGGTTTCTCAAATGTGAGCAAAGAAAAACAGAATATTAAGTTTTTAAGGTGTGACCCTTCAACTAGAGTGATGGAACCTGACAAATGAGGGGGAATTAAGTTAGTAGATAAAATAGACTATGTTAGTAAGATTTTCAATATATTACAAGACATAAGTATGTTACTGTATCTAAGAATGAAATATTTACAGCATATAAGAATATTGATTTATTCTTGGAAGATTCATTGTTACAAGGGGGAATTTCAGTAGATATTTAAAACTTTTTATCTATGAAGAATCCATTGATACTAGCAGTATTTGGGATCCTGAAGATCCATAATGATGCAAATGACCCACCTTACAGGTTATTAGTTGCAGCACAGGGATTGAAAACTCATCCCTTAGTGTTTTTTTCTGGATGATAGCCTTATGAATTCCCTCAGTTCAACTTATCACATACTGTGGAATTTATGGGACTTCCTAAATAAGATCAAACAACATTACTACAGTGCTGATAATAGTTTTCTATCCACTAATGTCACTGATTTGTTTACAAGTATACCACATACAGCAGGTTTGGATTTTTTTCATTCTGCAGTTGGTATTAACTCATTCTGATAACTGCCTCATTAAGTTTCTTTTGGACTTTATGGAGTTAGTCCTTTATAACAATTTTATATACTTTAAGGGAGAATATTTCAAACAAAAGAGATTGCAATGGGTATGGCATGTGCACCAGTATATGCTAATGTGGTAATGTATAGCTGGGAGAAAAAGTTTATTTTAAACTCAGTTTATAATGAATGTTGGAAAACCTATTTACATTTTTAGATGACATATTTATTGTTTGGGTAGCTCCCTATGATAGAATTTATTAATTATATATTAATTATATCAACAGCACCACAGAATGTTTGAAATTTACTTACCAACATTTGTATAATATAGTTCATTTAGATGTAACTATTTTTATGAATACTAATAATAATTGATTTGAATCTACCATTTTTAGAAAACTGGCATTTTCCAGCACATATTTGCATTATAAAAGTTGTCATCCTTTATTTTGTGAGGGAAATATATTAAAGGGCAATTGGTGAGACTGTCCAGAATGCATTCTAATCTTTACCTTTCTAATGCTGAGTATGAAACATTTATTATGCTTTTAGAAAGAGGATACACTCAAGACTTGATAAGAAAAATAAGAGATGAAATAACAGGGGTATGGGGTACAAAATACTTTCCATTGTTAGGGTCAGATAACATTGAGGTTCCTAAAGAGGTTTTAATAAATACCCAATTTGATCAAGATAGGTAGACAAATTCCTTAGTGATTAATTAAACATAACTGTGATTTTAAATTGATTAAGGAATTGGTTAACACAACTGGAATATATTTAAACTGATGAAGATTTGTATAATTTATTAGGGGTGCCCTACCTAAATATTGTATATAAGACAGGGAGGAATTTTTTTTTAAAAAATTGTTTGAACAGAAAGGTCAGCCACCAAATAACAGACCTACAAAAGGTACATGTAACTGCAGGGCATGTTGTCAACTGTCTTTATATTCTAGAAGAAGAATCTGTCACTATAAAAAAATGTTTAAAAGCTCCAGGGTTAATTCAGTTAATGGAAACTCTGCAACCAAGGGAGTGATCTATATTGCATTAAGCTCAAGTTGTCCTGTTTTTTATATAGAAAAGACTAAGAGACATTTCCAAAAAAGGATATATGAACACAATTATGATACCCTGAAAAGAAACAGTAATATTATTCCCTATATAAGCATACTTGAACTGTATTAATTTTACTATGTTTAAGTTTGGCATTTTGGAAGTGGTCTCACCAAACAAAGAGGGTGCCAATGGGAAACACTGATGGAATATAGGGAATTAATGTGGCAATTTCAACTGAATGTCTCAGTGACCCCAGGGTTGAATGAGCAACTTTGAATTTACCAGTTTTAAAACTTAGGGCTGCTAAGCTATACTATATGAATCGTATATCTTGTCTTTGTTAATACTGTATGTCTTGTTGAATTAGATATTTATACAATGCTCAAAAGAATGATAGGCAACATTATTATAACAGCAAGAAGTTTTAAGAGGTTATAGTTTTTTATTACTTTTCTGTGGTCTTTGTTTCAGTTTTTAATTAAGATCTGGTTAAATTTGATTGGATGTTTTATGATCACATGGCTAGTCTTATTTATCTGAAATGGATTAAGAATTATTTCTCTTGGTTCTAATGAAGTCGTATACTATATAAGGGTGAACGTGTTTAACTTGGATGTGGTTGTTACACTATATTATTAAATTACTGTATCTACAATTACTGGATGACCCTGAGTTGTTTTTATAACTTTATTACATATGTGCCTCATGATATTCCCAGCACTGGACACTGCATAAGCTTTTTAATATTCTTTGGTTCAGTGTTTTCAGAGCCGCATGGTCACACACACTCTTTTTCTTGGTTTCTAGTAATGATTGTTATAACACTATAGGCTGTATAAAAATATTTATAAAGTCTAGGAAATCATTGTTAAGTTATATCAAACATAAATTAGAGTATAGAATAATAATATGGAAACCTCATAAGAAAACTAGCATGAGTAAATTGGAAAGAGTACTGCAGAAACATACCAAGGGCATCTATGGATGCAAAAATCAAGTTATTATGAAAGATTAAAATGTCTGAAGTTTCACAATGTTTCAAATAAATATTTAAGAAGAGACCTTATTTAATGAATATAGGACATTTAGAGACAACTACCTCTAGGAATGTCTGCAATTATCAATGAGTAGTAGAGAATCATCAGACAACCTGTGTAGGAGATTATTATATAGGAATGAGATGTGTACTTACTGGTTCTCTGAGAAAGTAGCTGATGCATGGAATAAACTACCAAAATATTAAAGCAAACACTAGTGTAGATATTATTAAGAAAAATCTGGACACTTATTATGAGAATGATTGTGTTGGTATAGTGGCAGGCTAGAAGGGCATTATTGCCCATGTCTGAAATGTGTATTTATGTATGCATGCATATAAGTATGCACGTATGTACACATTGGGATAACTAAGTCTGGGGTTGGCAAACCTATGTTATAAAACATTTATATCAAAAGTTCTATTTGTGGACTGGACCTGACTAAATAGTGCTGGATCTGGCCTTCTTTGAATAAGAATGCCATAAGCAATTGTCTGAGTTTAGTTATTCCTAAATGGTTGCCACATTTTAGTTCCAAGACCTTTTTTCATGTTTGTAACTACTGCTTCAAAAGAGCTTGTTTGTTAATGATTTTTAGAGAATGGGTGACCTGTACATCAGCACTCTGATTGGAAAATGAATGTTCCTCAGCAGAGTGTTAATGTGCAGGTAATGCCCACTGAAAAATGAGTCGGCCACTTTACAGCAGCACATTAAGCTGCCATGGAGCTTGGACTGAAAGTCCGCTATTATTTTACACTCGCTAAGCAGCATTTTTGCTGTTTAGCAAGTGTAAAATAAAAAGAAAATTAAAAAAAAATAGTTGTGTGTGTGTGTGTGTGTGTGTGTGTGTGTGTGTGTGTGTGTGTGTGTGTGTGTGTGTGTGTGTTTATCTGTGTATGTGAGTGTATGCATGCATGAAAGTGAGACATCAATCAAGCCATTGTTTTACATTTGCTAAGCAGCGCTTTTGCTGTTTAGCGAGAGTAAAATAAAAAGAAACACAAAAAGAAAGAAAGTGTGTGTGTGTGTGTGTGTGTGTGTGTGTGTGTGTGTGTGTGTGTGTGTGTGTGTGTGTGTGTGTGTGTGTCTGTGTTTAGGTTTATATCTGTGTATGTAACTGTATGCGTGGTTGCATGCATGAAAGCAGAAGTGTGTTTCTCTTTGTGTGCATGAGAGTATGTGAGAGTGATCAAGCAGTGGCAGCAGTAGCAGTTAAGAGGTTTGTATACTTCTCAACCTCTGAGCTCAATAAATCTGGTTAAAGCCTACAATAAATGGGTAACAAAAGGCTCAAAAATAGGAGCAGATTTTAAATATTGCTCTTGTAAAATTACAAAGTTGCTTGAATAACAGGATTTGTGTTAGCATGCATTTTCTGAAGGAAATAAAGTCTGAAACTCAAATATATATTATTATTTATAGACTTCACTCACCAATGACTGGCAACAAACCACACATTATAGGAGTAAGGGGCCCAAAAATGAAATAAATATCTGGATATTTGTTGAAAACATTATATGTTGGGTGTAAAATACTTCCTCCAAACAGCATTTACATATACAACAGCAACATTGAAACATTAGACAGAAGAGCATTTTACATTAAAAATACATAAAAATAGTATAATATTAAAAAAATAAATAAATAAGTAAAACACAGTACTTTTACAGACAGCCAGTTCTCTAAGTCCAATAATCCCTCCAGGGCGTGTGTTACTGTGTAATAATGGCCTTCCAGGGGTGTAGAGGTGGACTGTTGTTATTTACATAGTAAGACACACCCTGTTGGGCATTACTGCTTGCATAATAGTACTTAAGATTTAATCCTTGCAAAGTGCCAGGCACTGTGCTTTGCTTTAGTATAGCTGCATACAAGTTGCTGCTATTGACATTATACATAGTCATGCTTCCTACTCCTTATTCTGAACACATAATACTAACATTAATGCAAAAATAAAAATAATGTAAGGCCAATGAACGTGTGCACCCATCCTATAAAATATAATCAACTACATGACTAAACTAAAGCAGACAGCTGCCAATCAAACATAGACCAGGTAAACTGGCATCATTTAAATATATTTATTAGAAATATCAGCTTCTAAATCAGACGCTAGCTGTCTGACTAAGCAGCTGGTTTCTCAAGCTGGAAGGGGAATGAAGGAGAGTTGCCAATTACTTGATCTCCATTCTTTGAAGGATGTTGGGGTTCCAAACATTGGCACTTCCTAGGGGAGGTGTTCAGCACTTCTTCAGATCACCCATGTCTCATTATATTAGGGATGGATGAGTGGAAATCACATTTATAGCAATGGTGCCCTTGCATGCATGGTGCAAGGAAGAGAAGAATGTAGAGCATCTGAGGCCAGAAAGACTGCTCACCCTCAAGGGACTGCTCTGTCAGATAACCATTGAAGTACGATGCCAAAGACCTGGATTCTGATACTACAAAGAAGTGGAACTGGCAGAAATCTTTACCCTTCCACTCTATTAGGTTATCTTTAGTATATCTTCCTAATTGTTTAAAATGTATACGTTTTTATGTAGGTAAAACTAACTGCAAGTTAAAGGAAAGACTGTGCTCACAATTATCTGAGATAAGAAGGGGGTAGAAACTAATGCATTATACAAACATATTGCATTAAATGGTGAAGGACATTCATTTAAATTTAGAGTAGTACAGAGGATTTATAAAAATGAATGTGGTGGTGATGTAGTCACACTAACTGAACTTACTGATTATAAGTGGATAAACTATTTTAGGGCTGCTTATGATCCTGGTCTTAATGTTACAAATAGTGTTAAACCAGTTTTAAAAAGGAAGCAAGTTTTTTGTTTTTGAACTAGAAAGATTATGGGTTATATCACTTTACATGTATGTAAATTGTAAATGTATGTAATTGAAGCAATTAATTATTTCATTGATGTTAACTGGCACTTTTTATATTTTTGTATGTACACACACACACACACACACACACACACACACACACACACACACACACACACACACACACACACACACACATATATATGTTTTAACTGTTGGCATTTTTATTGCACTGAAGAAGAGTTTGTTTCGCTGGAAAACTTTGCATATTAAAAGTTTGTATTTCTATATTGAGTGGCATTCATAGCTCCTTTTTGCTTCCAGGCATTTACATTATCTATTGGGGCTCGTTTAGCTGTTTAAGCCTTTTTTGTTATTGGCAGGTTATCTATGACAAGATGGGAGAATTTCAGATCACAGGTAAAGTAACAACTGCATTCGGTGGAATGAGATGGGGAGACATCTCCTACCTGTAGCATAATGAATATAAGACCTAGAAAGAACAGGATATTCAAGAATAATGGCTCTGTGGGAATGCAAAGTCTTTGAAAATATAATTATTTTTTATGGGCGTAAGGGGCATGCACTGGTCAAAGCTAATGGTACCGTAATACTATTTTACCATTCTGTTCAGTAGTAAGTATATATCAACTGTTTCTTATTCTGATGACTGAGAGAGTAGACAGAACAGGAATTAAGATTATCAATGCCTGTGAATGAAATATACTAAGAAAATAGAAATCCCTTGTATATCAGGAATGACAGATTTATTGCATCTCAGTTACACAGCAAAAGAGAGGCATGAAGAAAACGAGAGATCATTGAGAACATTTAGGAACTGAATGTACTGCAATACCAACCTCAGTGGTTAAAGCATGAAAAAAATAAGTGGAACGTGGAATCATGGAAAATGCATAGATCAACTAGCCCTGTAATGAATGAGGTAAGGACACCAGAGGATAACAGGACTTTGAGTAAAATAATAGATGCAAAAAATCCTTTTAGATAACATTTTTGGAATGTGGATCAGTTTCTGATGTCAAATTCTATATATGACCTTTGTGTTTTAATGATGCAAATAAATTATAAAATTGATCGTTACTTAATTACTTATTGCCACTTTTTCATTTTTTTATGAATAGCCCAGCCTTGGTATAAAAACTGTTGTATCAGTATGACTCTTTAACATGTTTGTATTATAAACTGTAAGTTCAGGCAAGAATCACATGAAGAAGAATGCAAAACATCCTACCATGGACTTCTGTTAATCTGACTGCTTCTATGGGCCCCCTCTCCCAAATGCTTTTCATTGTGACAGTATATTGATCCTGAGTACATGGTATTTTACCTTACAAATACATTTTAGGTTATGCTATGTATGCAAAGTAAAATGTCAGCAGAATATTTTATCTGGTAAGTTTCAACATCCTAAGCAGGAGTAAACAATTTAGCATAGAGTGATTATTATTTCGCAAACCTATACCATGACTCAGTGCTCTCAGTGTCCTTAAATAACCGACAAGTAGGTTATAATCAGAACGTACCTGTCTGTGGGCCAACTACAGTGTTATTCTCCTCCCATTTATCAGATGCTGTAATCACCTTTCTGATGGGTGTGCAGCTCTGTTGTTAGGCATCTTACAAAGGACAGGACTATATTAACGACCTTTATTCACCCCATCCCCTATGTTATACTTGTTCATTCAACTGTATCTGAAAATCTGAAGAACATATCTACACTGATATATTTAAAAAGATCAGTAGTGCATATAAAACAACTAAAAGAAACCCAAACCTACATTCTTGCATTGCCCATGCTATTACAAACATCATTTGATCAAAGGTTTCACCAGTATTCATTATTTTGGGTACTCTGCACTACCTTTGCTTCTGTTCCGCATTCATATAATTATAAGATCAGCAAAATCTATGGATAAAAACTCCAAAACATTATATCCCTCTTGCTAGTGGTTAATGCAAAGTACACTATTCCATTTTTGCCCATATTCAAGTTTCCTGACAGCTGACATTTTAATATATAGTACTGCATTCCCCTTTCTGTGTGATAAAGGACCATTAGGACAAACTTCTATCCAGAAAGCTGGGGTTTCATTAGTCTTAATGGTCCTAGTACAAGCAATATAATTATTATGCATAAAGTTATGTTACTTATAGAACAGTATTAAATGGTTAACACTTGAGAAAGATGAACTAGATTATTTTCACACTGACTACTGAGGTGTTTTGTAAGGTACAGAAATATACTGCTAACCAGCTTGCTATGTGGAAATATAGGGAGTTAGAAGAAGAAGAGCTGGAGTTGTGTGTCATCACCGCCAACAATGCTAAGTAAGATTCCTGGCATAGTTTATGCTTGCAGCCTTCTCACGAAATAAGCATAATGATGGCTGCCTGAGGTCATTGAAGTTCAATTACTTAAGTAACCTAAAATGTTTCCTATGAGGCCAAACTGGCTTAACAACCTGCAAAAATATTCTTATTAACAGCCAGGAGACAGTCACAGTTTTAAGAATGTATATACAGGGGTACCTGGTGCCATTGTTGTTTTCATATGCCTTCTAAACATCCAAAACAATTATTTATTTACATATTTATTCGACATATGTTTACTGGGAATGTCTGACTGGGATAATATCCTATTTTCAGCAGAGGGCCTGGGAGAAAAGCTGTACATTGATATATAATATGATTTCAGTTAAATAAAGTTATTGCAAAGGCTATAACATGACATATTAACCAAGTAAAAAGTCAGCTTCAGCTCATACAGTGTGAATCTATACATCATGTCCATGATAAAGCCCTAAGAAAATGGGTGGAAAATTAATTTTTATCTTCTATATAGTGCATGGAACATAGTGATTATGCTCCAATATCCAGAAAAAGTCAAATCAGTTAAGCACTTCCATAGTGTGAGACCTGATCTTAACAAATATTAATCAAAACTTGCTTCAATTGTTAAGATCAGATATCATGCTAGGCAGTTAAACTTGCCAGTACTGGCCAGCAAATAACATCGGCATAACAAAAAAACAGATTTGTCCCTGCCTGCTGTGTATGCTTGTAATGTGTTCCTGACATTTTCTAATATAACAGAATTTCTTACACTGTCTTTCTGACAGCGCTCACTAAGTACTATACAGCTTTGAAAGCTGGCAACACACATTGATTTTTTTCTTCTGTAACTAGTAGTACATGGAACAGATGCAGTTCCATGCACTGCAATGAATTATGATTGACAATGTATCCTCCAGAGCTGACAACTAGGGAATGGGTGAAGGTTCTGGAAATTCTTCTGTAATAACTCAGTATTTTCTGAGGGTCATAACTCTTTATTATGTGTTCACGATATGGATCCCAAGATATACCTCTCAGACTTAGCTCAAAAGATGAATTTCAAATGCATAATAAGCCAGTTATGATCAGCAACCCACTCATAATGCTCTATGTTTGGGATACACTTGGGCCACAGTCATGAATATGTATGCTTTTCAGATTAATTCAAGTCAAAATATTCTTCTATAGATAAATGCATTTTATTGCTAGCTTTCAGGTTTTGTTTCCTTTCTTTTTCATCCCTCTACGCCTCCTGTATAGTCACATGACTGTACCTCAACAGCAGTTGCTGTAGCTGTGTAGCATGTGAACCTAATCTGTGTCTTCCATATGTAATTTTTAAGAGTATCTCCTAAAATAAACTTATCTACTTCTCTTGATGAAAAAAGTTCTCTGCAAGGGCTGCATTTTGTCATGAAATTATCATTTACTAGAATTGCTTCTTTTACTTTCCATTTTACATCATATGTTTTAAAGGATTTCTTTATCTCATGGAACAAAGGCCAAACATCCAAACCAGTGATGGTAGGTTACCAAGCAGTACACTAGTATTTCATGTCGGGCGGGAAGATCAAAGGGTTGTAGGTTCTTTTTCTACACCAGGTGTTCTGGTTCATGCTCCAATGCTGTACTACTCAGATGACAACCTTCAAATGAGACGTTAAACCAAAATCCTATCTGCCTGAGTTGGTGGTAGCCCAGTGACTGTAAAAGATATCACACCACTTACAATAAAAGAAGGGGGTTATTCTGAGAAATCAGAACCATAGCACTAATGGTAATTTCCTGGTGAGCTCTAGTAGTACAACAGTGATAAAAAGTGAATCAGAGACAAAATCCACATTGAACAAAAACTCATTGGTGACTCATTTCTATATCTTTGAATTGAATAGTTTTTACAGTTTGAGACAACTGTGTTGTGTTCCTCCTACCAACTCATGCAACACTGTTGCACAAGCACCTAAAGATGCACACACACACACACACACACACACACACACACACACACACACACACACACACACACACACACATGCAAATGTACACAGACTCTCAAATATTTATACATGGTACCATACATACATACACACACACACACACAAACACACACACACACACACACACACACACACACACACACACACACACACACACACACACACAGCCATGCAGTACTTACCTGCCATGTTCCTGCCATAGACAGCAATGGGTAAAAGTACATTATCATCTAGTTGCTTCAGAAACAGAATGGCAGAGCTTGTCTTTGAATTGTTCAGCTGTGCTATTCTGATCACTGTGTATAGCTCCAGAGTAGAGCATATGGCTAATTTATATTAACAGTGCCCCTGGACTGCCACATTTGTTTGTGGCAACTTCCTGCAATATTACTGTAATGCTACATGCTGGAGCCTTCCTATCATTGTAGTACAACAACAGTCCTTGAATTGCTGGTCATAATAATTAATCAAGCCTACTTGAAAAAAGATTGTGCAATGCATTATGTGTTTCATAATACCCTCTAGAGGGTTTATTTTACTAAAGGCAAAAAATATCAAATGTAATACACAAATCAGAGTCAAATAAGAAATCTTGATGGCATTCATAAGTAGTTTAAAGCAAACTTAAAAATCGAAGAAATAAATCGTACACGTTAGTGCAGCCCAGTGTACTACTGTATGGTAGGTGATCCCTCAGGGTCATGACATTTTTATGTTGGAAATCTTTTCTGTTGTTCTGAGTCCTGGAGCTATGTTGTCTTGTGCTTTGTGTTCCAGGTAGGTCCAGCCTTGGCAAATTAGTTTAAAATAAGAGTCAGACAACGTGCGTTCCAAAATTTAACACCACCATGATGATTCACTTGAAAAATAATCAGATAACATCATCCAGCAATACTGTGATGCACTTTTGAAGGCAGGCCTGGGGCTGATGGTTGTTGTCAAATTCTTGTAGCTGGGTGGCTCATGTAGCTTGTGTGAGCTCAACATGAAATAGATATGTGCAGCCACCATGTAGGTACACCATCCACAAGACAAATGTCAGACAAGTGGACAGGACAGGGGCAGATTAACAGGGACTAGACCTTGGAAGTGGAAACTGGGTCTTATGTCCCAGAATATCTCCTCACTTATTAGGAAGGAGACAGAGCTTGTGTGAGAGATTTAAAAGAATCAGCTAGTTATATATGTTCTTACCTCTACACATAGCATTGGCTCTGGGAACCAGATTTCAGTCACTTGCAGTCTTTTTCTCCTACCCTGGAGCTGCATCCTAGTTGCAGAGATACTCAAAAGCCCTGGCCATATATTGCACAGTTGCAGATTGTGCCAGTGGATGAGAGGGTTACTTCTATGTAACAGTGACTTGTAGAAAAGAAAAGTGACAGCTGTTTATGTATCTGCACCTAAAAGCTACTCAGAATGTTTGACCTTCCTGGAAAAAATAGAACTGAGTCTTGATAGAGTACCACTTACTGACACTGTAGTCCTACTGGAAGACTTCAATAATGATCTGGCTAATGATGGAGAAAACTAGAGGGATATGACAGGGAAGATCTACTTGCCTGATCTTAATCTGAGGAATGCACTGTTATGGGACTTCTGTTGTAGCCATGGACTGTCTTTAATGAGAACCATGTTCAAACGACATGCTGCTCATACATGTTCTTGGTTGCAGTACAAAAGTGCTAATTTTTGTAGTCTTGTTATTCTTGAGGCCATATGTTCTGGGCATTTAGGTCAGGAGACCTGCAGAGTTGTCAACTGATCATCAGTTGTTGAGTAGTTGGATCAGATGGCTAGGGTTGTGGCTAGACAGACATGGGAGTCCGAAGAGGTAGTGAGAATTTCCTGGGAACATTTAGCAGATGTTTTTGTGTTGGAGAAGTTCAGCTTCTACTTCTGGAGGAGAGTTTCCCATATCCCAGAGAAGGCAAGGGACATGGAGTCTGAATGGGTCCTGTTCAAGATCTTGGCAGTCAAAGGACAGGCAAGGACCTGTGGTCAGAAGGTGGTCTGGGCTTGCCATGGTGGTAATCCTAGGATCCATTGATGGATATCAGCAGTGTGTGAATTAGTCAAGTTAAAGAAAGAAGCCTTCCATGCAATGTTAATTGGGGGCTGTCTAGATTTGACCAATAGGTACTCTATTGGACAAAGCTAACCAAGAAGGTAGCAGCTATTGGAGTTACTGAAGGGAAGGTCCGTAAATAGGAAGAGCTTGGTGAGACCATGGAGAAAGATAATCAAATGACCTCACCGAGGTTCTGACAAGCTATCCAGCAACATGTGAGACATGAGTAGGACACTGCCCATACCATTCTCTACAATACTAGAAAAACATTGATCTCAACTGTTGACACTGTTAGGAAACAGTAGGAACACTTTGAGGAACTCTGGAATCTGGAGGTCATGTCCTCCTCTGAGAAGTCAGTGCCAGAAATAGCTGAGGAGATTGACTCCATTTCTGCAGGTAAGGTTACTGCAGTGAGGAAACAGCTCCACATTGGAAAGTGGATTCCTATTACCTTATGGAATAGCTGTAATATTGAATGGCTATTTATCGAACCGGAAAAGTCGAAAGCTGAAAATAGCAAAAATGTGAATGAGCAAATTCTTTCCCTGGGAAAGAAACCGCTTGGCCATCCTTGTGAGTTTGCCCTTTTCCCCACTGTAGTGCAATCTCGGAGTTGGTATATTTAGTTAGGGGGTGTGGGGTGTGCGGGGGGTGAAGCCCCCCACTTTCTGTTTAGATTAGAGTGTAGTTCGTGGTAAGGCTAGAGATTTCTTTCCCAAGGAAAGAATTAGCTCATTCGCGTTTTCGCTATTTTCAGCTTTCGACTTTTCTGGTTTGATGAAAAGACGTTCAATATTATGGCTACTCGATAAGGTAATATAGACCCTGGAAAGTCTGTGGGACTGTATGAAATCTATCTGGAAATGCTAAAGTTTCTGGATGCTGTTGGGATGTAGCAGTTGATATACCTTTCTAATGTTGCATGGTAGGGATATACAGCACACTGGATTAACAAGCTGGGGTTGCAGTCCTCATTTTCAAAAAGTGTGACAGGAAGATGTGATCTAATTACAGAGTGACCATACTTCTCAGCTTCCCTGGAAAAGTCCATGCAGGATTTCTAGAAAGGAGATTCCATCCAATGGCTGAGTTTGTGATGCGGACAGAGCACTACAGTGTTCATCATGGTGGTGGAACAATGGATACATTCTTTGTTCTTGCACAAATATTGCCGGGGACATGGGAATTTGCCAGTCTTGTCTACATGTGTTTCTTGGACCCAGGAAGACATATAACTAAGTTCCCTGGAATATCTTCTGGGTAGTTTTATAGCAGTATGGGGGATGTCAGGTTTGTATTTACATGGCATTTAGTCCCAGTTTTTGCAAGAGTTGTGTTCACATTGTCAATATTAATCTGTATTTCTTCAAGGTGAGTATAGTCCACAAATGGTTTTCCTTTTCTCCCCTTATGTTTGTATTTCTCATGGAGACTATATTAGCCTGCAGCCATAGTTTGGAAGACACCCAGTCTGGAGGTGGAAGCGCTGTATCTCTCTCTCTTGTTTGCAGATGATATTGCTTCTTGACAAGAACTGAATGTGATCTCTGGCATGTACTGGAGTGGTTCACTGCTGAATGTGAAGCAGGTAGGATGAGAAGCAGCACTGGTAAACTGGAGGTCACGGTTCTCTTCTGGAAAAGAGTGGCTTGCTCTCACAGTTGGGGACTGTAGCTATCTCATCTGGGGAATTTTATATATCTTGAGGCTTTTCATGAGTGAGGTTAGAAGGAATTGGGAGACTGAACAGCAGATGAGGACAGTTGTAGCATTACTGAAGACATGCTACCAGACTGTGGTAGGGAAGCAGGAGCTGAGTCCTAGAATGAAGCCCTTAATTTATTATCCCATCTATGTCCTCTAACCTTACCTAAGCCATAAATTTTGGGTATGACTGAACAGAGTGAAGAGGTCAACAACCTGGGGAATCTTGCAAAAGACCCACTGCTTCTCAGGGCAGACAGGAGCCAGATGAGGAAGTTTGGGCACATATGATACCTCTTGGGTGCCAACCATGATGTGTACTGGGCACAGCCCATTGTCTGGAGGCCCCATGGCAGACCTGGAAGATGCTGGGGAAAATAAATCTCTCAGCTAGTATGAGAACACCTAGGCATCCCCCAGGGCAAGATGTAAACTGTTGCTGGAGATAGGGAAGTGTAGTCTACCCTGTTTCATTTGCTATTCTCACCAGCACAAGTGGTTTAAAGAATGGAATGATGGCTGAACTGATATTAAAGCAATAAATGCTATAACTGCATCTTCAGTCCTTGAAACAATATTCTTATGTCCTGTTTTTATTGTACAGAAACACTATCCTGCCCACATTTTTCTTGTAACATCTATAGACCTCCCTGCTGACACTTTCTATGTAAAAAAGAGTAAACTCCTCTACACTGCATTCAAGTTCTTCATCCAAGTACCCAAAGAAGCACCCATAACAAATAGTACCAAGTGCTAAAGAACTTAAATATTTTAAATGTGACATCACACTTCATCTGTCACAGGCTACTTTACTAGTTGGTGACCCATAACTGGATAATGTATTAACTCATCAATTTATTGTCACTGAAGTTGAACTTGTTAAGAGGTATTTAACATAAAAAATCAATGCTGGTGTGAATTTTATTATGTGCTGTCAGTAATTCTTTGTGTAGTCTTTTCTTGTTTGCACATGGTTGTACAACCACAGAGTTAGGATATTTGACTAACAATTGCAGAGATAGTGAAATCCCCCATAGAGATGCAGGTAAGCTGCTTGCAAAAAAAGCTTTTTTAAAATGTTTCATCAAGTCGAAGTAACAACCAGTCCAGTTTTTTTCATCTGTTAGAACCTTCAGAGAGTGAAAACTCAATGAGATGCAGATAAAGCTCTGTTATACTTTCAGAAAATATGTTCAATGGTTTCCTCTTCATAATACCCTGGTGCTAAACATGTAACTTCTTTCCTTTGCTCATACCTCATTTCTCTTTTGACAGGAGGCCTCTGGTATCAGAGTCCACATAGCATACCACATGTTGGAGTCTCTCTTTGACTTATGTATTCACCTAACAACTGCTCCCATATAGGGTAAATAAAAGAAATCACCCTGCTTTATATCACTTAATGCATCTTCCACATTTAATTTCCATAAGCAGATTTTAGGGAAAAATACTACATCACACCAAAGTTGTCTAACTTCTCTCTCTGACTTCTATTTATTGCCTCCCAATGTTCATCATATTTAACCCAAAAATACTAGTAGTAATACTGCCTGGTTGTACTGTTAGAGTCACCAAAATAAAAACAAATGTACAAAATAATATTGAGCAATTGACTAAACTGTATTAAGTGTTCCTAGATCTTCATTCTAATCATATCTCTCTGAAGAAAATGCCCATTATTTCACTTTCTAATTTTCTGGGATTTAGTAAACCCCAGACAAGTATGTCCAATTTTCTGCAATACTGATTTCAATAAATGCACTTTTTCATAAATGACAAAGAAAAAGTCCCCTACTCTTTAGAAATGCTCTTTGCTTCCTCTGATATTTCTTTCCAGATATCATTAATAATCTCCATACCATGGATTGTCACTCTCAAAACCTCAGGTCTCTTTCATGGAAAATTCTTAAGAATTTCACCAAAGCTTTCACATTTCCCCATTATTTGTAAGCCTGTGAATGTTTGTCTTAACAAACTTATAACATATTTAACAACTTCACCTATTTTACCACTATTGTGTCATTGTCATTGTAAGCAATATACAAAGCGAAAACTACCTTGATGAAATTGTCCTTCACTAATAACCAAAAGTTAATACTGCCAACAAATTCATGTTGCTGATTTCTGGGCTTTTGTCACCATGAATTTGTTGGCAGTACAAACTTTTGGTTATTGGTAATTTTCTGCCCAGCTGTTTTGGTGGTTTTAAATTTGTCTTTCACTAAACTATGTATGACAGCATTTGCCACCAAACAAAATAAAAACAAATTCAAAGAACAGCTATGTTGCATTTCATTACCAATCCAAATAGGTCTCCTGAACCACCTATTAAATACTACTATCAAAAAAGAATTATCAGATTCCCCTTAATAGTCATATAAAATTCTTCCCAATCCACACTGACTCAAAGCATACTACATTTTTTATCTCCTATATTATTACATGCTTTCACAATATTGCGCATTACAAACTTCAACCCTTTTCCTTCTCTTTGAATGTTGTCTACAATTTCTGAGATTTACTGTAATAATTTTCTAACATCCCTCTCCTTTCCAATCCATACTAATGCACATAAATGTGTCTCTAATATCTTATTCACTCTGTCTTGCAGAATCTTCATAAATAGTTTGTAATCACAATTAGACAAGGCTAAAGTTTTCCATGCACTAATATCTAAACTGCCTCTCTTTTTCTCACTATAACAACCCATTCTGCCTCCTCCTTCTAATGAATTACACCTTCCGACCACTCATTAAATATATTTAGTAAGATAATTTTCTCTTCATACATAATATATACAAAAACTAAATTAATCCATTTATTCTTGGAACTTCTTTAACCATAGCTCTTCTCAAAGTCATATCTGATCTCCACTGTAATCATATGTTCTATCTTTTCCATATGTAAATTATATCCAGACTTTTAGCTTTCCAGTCAAAACATTCATCACACCTCTTTCCTCTATACATTTTACTATAAATGTCTTAACAACCTCAATTAATTCCCCTCTTACTTTTGTTACCCTGCCAGTCTCATCCTTCATGCCATCTGTGTATCATGTTTTATGAAACGTGAGTGAAACAAAAAAGGTGAAACTTGTTCTTTCCCTTTTCCACCATTAATACTAAACATCTGGTCATATAACTACAGTAATTCTCTCCTTATTATACTCAGATAACTGGTTTTAAAACATTGTCATAGTAATACATAATAGTATGTAGAGCCCAGTTTTTCACATTTCTTTTCACTTAACTTCCTGTCTTTCTTCCTTAGAAATAATTTTGCTTTAGTACCTGCCTAGATACAAGACAAGGCAACTGACTCAGAGAAGTAGCTGGTGTCATACAAAGGGAATCCAGTATGAGTTAGCCTGAGATGAGATGAAGATAAGACTCACTGTTTTACCATTGATGACTTAAACCTTTCATAATGGGGCTTCCGCATACTGGTTTAAGATGTTATTAACCTCATAATGCCTTTCTTATGCAGAGCCCACCCCACTGGACATTCCAACACAGGAAATTCAAACTCAAATTTGGATAGCTTTAGTGGCACTACTCAATGCCTGCATGTTGAGTAACAGCTTAATTCTAGCTCTGCCATTGTGAAAACAGAAACGTAGCAGAGAGAGACAGTGGACCTGCATTTCTGTATAAATGTCCATAAATGACTAGTAAGTGCACTGCCTGGATGCCAGGAAAAAATAAATGCAGATGATCTAAAGGAAAATCAGATACAAAAGGCAATGAAAAAACACTGACTGGGAAAAGTACTGTAGCTGTTCAGCAAAAAACAGTGCAAGCTCCAGACATGATTTCCAGTAACCCTGAGGAAAGTATAAAGCAACTGTACACACACCTGACTAAAATAAATGAAACACTGACAGAGTATATCAACTGAAACACTAAAAGACTGGAAAAATGGAAGAGCCTTTAAATAGATGCTCAGATATTGTGATAAAACTGCAAAACTCAGAGGTTGAAATGAAGAAACGGCTGGCTGTATATGAAACTACACAAGAAGAGATGTTTCAAAAATAATATAATTAGAGGACAGAGCGCATAGGGAAAACCTGAGATTTTTCTGCTGTACCTGATAAACTGGAAGGAACAGACATGACTAATGTTATGAAAGCACAAATAAGAAACTGGACTGGTATTCCACAACAGGAATTGTTAAATGAAAGGGCACATCATGTGCATGCTTCAAACCTGGCTATGAGAAACAACTAGACCTTTAATAGTAAAGATGCAATCTTACCAGCAGAAGGAGTTGATTCTGACAAAACTGTGGTAGAAGGACAAAGTACTAAACGTGGGAGACAGCAAAGAGTTTGTGGAGAATGAGTATTCATTGTACACCAGGCAGAAGATGAATAAATTGATTCCATAATTCATGGGATGTCGAGAAGCAGGCATGAGATTCCAACTGTTGTACCCAGCTATCTTCAAAATATTTTTCCTTGAGGAACAAAATCATTTATTGATTAAGAACATGCTAAGGAAAAAATACAAACATTTGTCCAACAAAAAGTGAGTTGTGAAACAGAAGGAGATTCTGCTTCTTGTTTTTCTGGTAATAAAGACCACAGAGAGACTGGGACAGTGAAACCATTCCCAGTGTTTCAATGGAAAATGCTTGAAAGAGGGAAAAGTACAGGAGTTGACTAGAAGAATCCAAAGTGCACTGGAAATTAAGCAGACACAGGGTTTGGGAGATGGAGATGAACAGGAATAGATAAAGAAAATCTGGAAATATTGGACTTTTTTGGAATTTGTTAAACTTGTAAGGGACCCTAAAGCATATGCCCTACTTCATGTCATTAATGGTTGGAGAATGAAATCAGTAACTTGAAAATTGACAAATGTGGGATTACAAAGCAATAATTATATTTGTGAATCATGACAGAACAAGAAAGTCTGGAAATAATGGGCTTTTTTTACTTCTAGACTTTGTTAAACTTGTAGGGGATTCTAAAGCATATGCCCTATTTCATGTCATTAATGTTCAGAAAAATACTCAGTAGAGGGGAAGAGGAGGGAGACAGTTAACTATAATAAAACTAATTCTTATTCTTAATATTACTATTTATATGGTACATGATTTTCTTTGCATGTTATAATGTTTTTTTTCAGTTATTTTAAAGTGTAATGGGGATACTAATGTAAATAAGTGCTCATGTTTTGTTTTGTTTTTTTCTTTCTCCCTTTTACTCTCTTTCTCCTTGTTCAGATTTAAGAAACGTAGGCACTGCAATGTAAAAAAAAGATGTATTTAAAAGAGCATGACAAAAGAAAAATTAGTGTGCTTTTTCTCATTATTGCATAGGGAATGACTGGGTTAAGGCCATAAGCTTTACATAGTAACATGTTTTAATATGAAAATGCAAGTAAATGAAAAAGAATGTTGAATATTATAAAGCTTTTTTGCAAACAAACAGTTTTGTATCTGGTTCTCATGTCTCTAGCAGACAATCTGATAAAGAGAAACGGCTTTGAGAAAATGTTTTCTGACAGCATTCAAGTGTTTCCTAGCTGAGAGAGCTATAAGGATAAAGCAAAACCAAACAGCACTTAATAGAATCACAGGCTCTACCATGTGTCATAGCATGGTAATCTTTCTTTTAGATTATCTCAAATCTGTATGTGTGGCTGGCAGTTTGGAACATTTGTTCCTATTAGGTGAGTAAAACCTTGGCATTCGAAGATATACATAGTTTTATGTGTTATTATGTTAATAGGTTTTAGAGGGTATTGGGTGTGTGTGTAATTTTCTTTGTGGGTTTTCAATAAAACAAAAAGTTCTGCAAGATGTGACATAGGCTCAAATGGAAATGACAAGAAACAACTGTATAAAAGATTAACCTGCCAAACAATGCATGCATGAAACATAAAAGCTGGAACTAGACATTTAACAAAAAAGCTATTATACATAAAAGGTGGGAATAACAATCCCTCAAAAATACGATTCTTTCTGTAATGTCTTTAAACATTAATGGTCTCACAAATAATTACAAAAAAGAAAGAGCAGTGAACTATATTTAAAAATGTAGAGTGCAAATAGCTATGCTACAGGAGACACACTTGGAAAGAAATGAACATGTGAATTTGATAAAGAAAAGTTTTCAGGATGGTTATTCAGTGGAATACCTGGGGCAAAGGAAGAGAGGAGTACTTATATTAATTGCAAGAGGATAAAAAAGACAATAATGGCAGATTTGTAGTACCAAGGGGCTACTGGCAATGGAGGAAGATTATACTGGCATGTATTTATATTCCACCGAAAACTGCTATAATGAAGCCTATGAAAATTCTGGGAGAAATAATCAGTTTTCAGCAAAGAATATTACTTATTGGTGGGGACTGGAATTTGATTTGTAACAGTGAGTATGTGTCTGGAGGACCCAGAAGGGAAAATATAACAAAGGAGGGTAGATTTTTAAAGAAATTTATGAAAATATTTGGCACGGAAGATGTGAGCTCAGTACTAGGAGTTCTGAGTAAATTTGCATATTATTCCCCTAGATACAAAAACTGGGCAAGGCTAGACAGAATTTACATTTCACAGGAACATGTGCATTTAGTTGAAGGTCTTGAGATGTACCCAATAACAGTTTCAGATCATACACTATTAAGGAGCTATTAGAGAAGATAGAAATTTCTTCTGAAAATATAGCTAGGGAGTGGGATAAAATTAAAGTGGAATTTAAAAATAGGGTGAAAATAAAGGAAAGGGAGATATGATTAAGAATAATTATTTAGAGGGATTGACAAATGCTAAAATATTGCAAAATGAGGGAATCTCACAGAACAAGAAGAAGAGCAACTGCAGAATGCTAAACAGAAAATAAGGGATTACCTCAATAATATGCATGCATTTAGAAAGATTGCTTTTAAGTAACTGTTTTCTGATAACTAGCTCTAAAGCAACACAACCTTTTAGCACAATGACTCAGGCAACAGAAAGTAGAATAGGCTGTCACCAAGCTTAAGGAGCCTATAACAAGGAAGATAAGGGATCCTGTATAGAAGTATTAGAAATATTTCAGAAATTCTATGAAAGTCTGTATAAAGCAGAGTAATATGGAAATCAAGAAAAGGTACAAATGGAAATGTTTGTGGAAGTATTAAATATACCAAGTGTCGCTCTCCTAAACTGGACACTGTAGAAGAGTCCTTGTTCGTGGGTTCTGTTCAAGCAGCTTTATTTTATACAAACACATCATAATAGAAGTTTACTGACTTTAATTAAGTAACTTATATACAAACTAACTGCTGTAATCATACATGCTTACTCTCTGGCTGCACTCTCAAAATGGCACTAGGAATGGCATGTGCTTAACATTTATATGTGCACGCTCAGTCTTTGATGTGCTTCTTAAAGATATAGCACATAGTACGTGCTCTCTGATCTACATCCTCCCTCTTGAAAAAACAAAACATGCAATGCTATAACTCTTTTGGCATGCAGATATGACAGACAATTATCAGTCATGCATTTATACAAGATATGATACATATATACACAGTTAAGTCTATGCTGCTACATGTTTCACAGTGGGCTTAGACACTTGTCCATAATGTGTGACATAAAACTGGGAATTGGGTTTAGCTATTGCAGCTGTCTATGAAAAAAATGTTTGATCTTTGATTTGCTTGGAACATCTTCAGGAATGGAATCAGAGGTAGGAACACACTCTGGGATGGAAACAACATTTGGTTCACTCTGAGATTTAGAGTCTAAGTCACTATAACAATGCTGCGATGATGATTCTGGTACAGGTAACAGATGTGTACGGTTTTGCCTGTAATGTGTACCTTCCACATCTATAAGGTAGGATCTCGGTTCAGGACATTTGCCAATAACTTGACCTATATCGTCGAAACCTTTTTCTGTTTGAAGTCTGACCATTTCTCCTTCCCTTAATGGAGAAAGAAGTTTGCTCGACTTGTTGTATGATGACTTCTGAATAGAATGCTTCTTAAATAATTGAACCTTGATGGTCTTATTATTCTTGGCTTTAGGCTTTAGTAGGGTGATAGTAATAGGTAGCGTAGTTCTTGTTTGCCTGGAAAGAGGTCGTTGAGTAAGAGATTCGAGAACATCATCACATGGTACATTCCTAAGGTTAAGCAGATTTTTAAAAAATCTGAATTGTCACATCTTGACCTTTCAAGTACTTGTTTCACACTCTGCTCAGCAAGCTCAGCTAGGTCATTTGACCGAGGATACTCGGGACTCTTGTAATATGTAGAAAGTCCCATTCTCTAGTAAATATCTGAAACAACTGGCTAGTAAATTGAGTACCATTGTCAGAAATAACTTAGTATGGACTACCATGGACAGAGAAATGACATTTCAGCTTAGTGATAATAGTAGTAGATGTGAGATTAGGTAGCAAATCAATCACAAACCAATTCAAATAAGAGTCTACCAGTACAAATTAGTGTTGATTGTTCCACTAGAAGATATCAGTGGGTACTGTCAACCAAGGTAGTTCAGGAACTGGATGTAGCTGCAGCGGTTCTCTTTGCAAGTGCGGTCTAGTACTATTGCATACTGAACAAGAAGAAAGTACTTTATCAATGTCTTTTAGTAATGAAGGCCAAAATACTAATTCTCTTGCTTGCATCTAAGTTGATGCGGAACCTGCGTGACCAAGATGCAAAATCTGGATGTAGTCATGTTGTAAGGAAGCAGGAACAATTATTTTAGGACCTTTGAAAATAATGCCATCTTCCATTAACATTTCATCTCTGTAGGGAAAATAGGTTTGCACTTCTGGTGGTACACTAGATTGCTTTGACAGCCATCCAACATTAAGGTAGTGATTGAGCTTTACAAAATTGGATCAGTCTTTTGTGTGATCTCTCAACTCATCAAGCCTAGTGGTAGAAAAATTACGCACTGCCATCACATCAAAGTCAAATTTCTCTGCATCAAGCTGTTCTGTTGCATTCCTAGGTGATCTGGATAATGTATCAGCCAAATAGAGAGTTTACCTTTCGTATAGATCATTTTGAAGTTGCACATTTGCAATTTGAACATTATTCTTTGTAATCTTGCTGGTGCTGAATGCATAGGCTTCTTTAGAACAGTAACTAGAGGTTGGTGGTCAGTTTCAATCTGAATAGCTCGACCATAAATATAATCATGAAATTTGGAACATGCAAATACTATTGCCAAAAATTCTTTCTCAATTTGAGCATACTGCATCTCAAGTTTGGGTAAGTGTTCTAGATGCATAGGCTACTGGTCTGTCCTCTTGAAGTATAACTGCACCTAGACCAAATTTTGAAGCATCACAGGAATCACGTCATAGTATCTTAAAATAGGTGGGGTATCAATTTTCTGCTTGAGGTCTTCAAACACCTTCTGGTGCTGTTCTAACCATGACCATGCAACATTTTTGCAGGTTAGCTCTCTTAAAGATGCTGTCAACTCACTAAAGTCTGTTATAAACTTGCCTAAATAGTTGACCATGCCTAAGAAATGCTATAGAGCTTGAACACTGTCTGCTGCTGACATCTCAAGAATAGCTGCTTGCTTGGTCGGGTCTGATCTCAAGTCAGTACTGGTAACTAAATGACCTACATATGTAACTTCTGGGAGTCTGAATTTGCACTTCAGAGGATTCACTTTCCGTGCTCTGTCTAAAACTCTCGTTAGGTTTCTGTCATGCTCTGCTTCACCATTGCCTCCAACCAATAAATCATCTACTACTATGGCACAAGGATAACCTGAAAAAATGTGCGCCACTCCACACTGAAAAACTTCACTTGCAGAATTTATTCCAAATGGCATCCTTAGAAATCTGTGTTTGCCAGAGTACCAAAAGTAGTTACTAATGATGATTTGCGATCAAGCATCACTTGCCAAAATGAACTCTTTGCATCCAAGACAGAAAAAACAGTGGCATTTGGTATTAGGGATGCGACCTCTTCGACTGTGTGCATTGAGTGATATGGTATTTTCAATGCTTTGTTCAAATCTCTTGGGTCAATGCATATTCTGATTTTGTCTGAGCCTTTTTTGTGAGCTGCTACCATAGATGACACCCATTCAGTTGGTTCTGTAACTGGACAAATTACACCTTGCTTCATCATTTTATCCAACTGAGCCTTAACTTTTTCCTGCACAGTTATTGGAACTCTTCTTGCTGGTCTGACTGCTGGAGTGACCTCTGGGTCTAACTTCATGGAATACACTTCTGGAAGTTTGCCCAACCTGTCATTGAAGACATCAGCATATTCTGAGAAAGTGGCTTCAGAAAAATTAGAACTAGGAGATGCACTTATGCGATGAACTTCTCTGGTAAAAGAAAGCAGATTCATTCTCAAACTATCTCTGAGACCCAATAACGACTGTACTGGTCTTCTGACTACATAGAATAATAAGTTGTAACAGTTCTTGGCCAAATAACATGAAAGCATCACTGAGCCTTCAGTTTGTATCTCTTCACCTGCATAAGCAACAAGTTTCACACTACTGGCCACATTGAGTCGCTCATTAGTTATCACTCTAGCAAATGTGTCTGCTGATATAACATTACACTTTGAACCAGTTTCTACTTTAAGCTCTGTGGATTTACCATTGATCCAGACAGTATAGAACACTTCACTTTTTGCCAATAAATTCACTTAATCAACTCTTTCACCAATTACTGATACACCATTCACATAGAAACTGACTGCTGTGTCTCCACTGGATCATCTTGTTTTTTGTGTGACTTTTCTTTACAACTGTGTGAGGTTTACCTGATTTGCAAATTTTTTGGAAATGGTTCCATTTTGCACTTGTAGCATTGCTGACCAAATGCTAAGCATTTCTCTCTTTTAGACTCATGATTTGTAAGGGTGATAAAGGATAGTGAGGGAAATGTACTCACAAGTGAGGAGACTGTGTTGAGCAGATGGAAAGAGTATTTTGAGGGGCTGATGATTGAAGAGAATGAGAGAGAGAGAGAGAGAGAGAAGGTTGGATGATGTAGGGATAGTGAATCAGGAAATGAAACAGATTAGCAAGGAGGAAGTAAGGACAGCTATGAAGAGGATGAAGAATGGAAAGGCTGTTGGTCCAGATGACATACCAGTGGAAGCATGGAGGTGCTTAGGAGAAATGGCAGTGGAGTTTTTAACCAGATCATTTAATGAAATCTTGGAAAGTCAGAGGATTCCTGAGGAGTGGAGAAAAAGTTTTTTGGTATCTATTTTTAAGAATAAGGATGATGTGCAGAGCTGTAGTAACTACAGAGGGATAAAACTGATCAGTCACAGCTTGAAGTTATGGGAAAGAGTAGTGGAAACTAGGTTAAGAAGGGAGGTGATGAAGAGTGATCAGCAGTATGGTATCATGCCAGGAAAGAGCACTACAGAAGCAATGTTTCCTCTGAGTGTTGATGGAGAATCAGAAGGAGTTGCATTGCGTCTTTGTGGACTTGGAGAAAGCATATAATAGGGTGCCTACACAGGAGTTGTGGTATTGTATGAGGAAGTTGGGAGTGGCAGAGAAGTATGTAAGAGTGGTACAGGATATGTACGAGAGGAGTGTGACAGTGGTGAAGTCCTCAGTGGGAGTGACAGATGTGTTTAAGGTGGAGGTGGGATTACATCAAGGATCAGCTCTGAGCTCTTTCTTATTTGCAATGGTGATGGACAGGTTGACAGAAGAGATCAGACAGGAGGCCCCATGGACTATTATGTTTGCAGATAACATTGTGATCTGTAGTGAGAGTAGGGACCAGGTTGAGGAGACCCTGGAGATGTGGAGATATTCTCTAGAGAGGAGAGGAGAGGAATGAAGGTCAGCAGGACTGACAATATATGTGTGTGAATGAGAGGGAGGATAGAGGAATAGTGAGGATGCAAGGAGTAGAGTTGGCAAATGTGGATGAGGTTAAGTACTTGGGATCAACAGTTCAGAGTAATGGTGAGTGTGGAAGAGAGTACAGGCTGGGTGGAATGGATGCAGAAGAGTGTCAGGAGTGATTTGTGATAGACGGGTACCAGTAAGAGTGAAAGGGAAGGTCTACAAGAGGGTAGTGAGACCAGCTATGTTGTATGGGTTGGAGACAGTGGCATTGACAAAAAGGCAGGAGTCAGAGCTGGAAGTGGCAAAGTCAAAGATATTAAGATTTGCACTGGGTGTGACAAGGATGGACAGGATTAGGAATCAGTATATTAGAGGGTCGGCTCAGGTTGGACGGTTGGGAAACAAAGTCGGAGAGGCGAGATTGCATTGGTTTGGATATGTGCTGAGGAGGGATGCTGGGTATATTGGGAAAAGGATGCTAAGGATGGAGCTGCCAGGTAAGAGGAAAAGGGGAAGGCTTAAGATAAGGTTTATGGATGTGGTGAGAGAGGACATGCAGGTGGTTGGTGTGACAGAGCAAGATGCAGAGGACAGGAAGAAATGGAAACAGATGATCTGCTGTGGCGACCCCTAATGGGAACAGCCAAAAGTGAAGAAGAAGATTTGCACCACAATTGCGACAGTTAACAATAAAGCTGGACTTGGGTTTTGCTGATTCATGCTTGTACTGTACTGAGCATGCTCCTTTAACTGAAGTGGTCTTAGAACTTGCTGGAAAACCGTATAGTTTCCTTGATGATCCAGCAGGGGTTGTGGCTGCCATGTGCTTAGTAGGCCTATTTCTGTTTGCCACATGCTGCATGCTGTCTTCATTTGCTCTGGAGCCTGCTGAAACCATGTTCTTGTCACTTGCAAGCATACTTGTATGTTTTACTGTCACTTCATGGATTTGGTAAATCTCTATGGTTTTACTCAATGTTAAATCACTATCACAAAGCAAGATCTTTCTCACAGCAGCACTATTAATACCACACATGAGCCTGTCCTTTATTAACTCATCTTTTAAGTCAGCAAATCAACACATTTTAGCCTTTTTTCTCAGATCAGTTATATAAGCTGAAACGCGGTGGTGGTGTTGCGGTAGTGTTGTCGCCTCACAGTGAGATGCTGTCTGGTTCGATTCTCAGCTAGAGCGCCTTCTGCATGGAGACATGCGTGAATGGGCGTACCTTCGTTGAAGGTTGTGCGTCAGGCCTGGCAAGCCGGTATGTAAAAATCAACTGCCAATCATTAGTGGACCGGAGTTCCACTGTGGCGACCCCTAACCGGGAAAAGCTGAAAGACACATTTAGTTATATAAGCTGAAAAAGTTTCCCCTGGCTTCTGATCTCTCCTGTAAAACAAATGCCTCTAGTTTAATATTTGTCTGGGGGTTGTACATTTGTCTGAATTTGTGCTTCAAACAC
This sequence comes from Protopterus annectens, assembly GCF_019279795.1. Taxonomy (NCBI): domain Eukaryota; kingdom Metazoa; phylum Chordata; order Ceratodontiformes; family Protopteridae; genus Protopterus; species Protopterus annectens. Next base: position 459,247,352 of record NC_056748.1, read on the forward strand.
TCGGGGTCTTCCCTTGACTCAGCCTGTACAACAATACAATGTTTTTTACCTTCTCCTTCATATACTGCTGGTGCATACACAAATGAACACTCTTTCTATGGCCTCTGACCCAAATAAGTTTAGCAGAATGAATGCCCCGGTGCGTGCATCTTTATCTGAATAAGCTGCTTGTATAAAAATATCATACTCTTGCTCAAATATTCTCCAATTCCCTGCAATATTCTGATCAAACACAAGAGGTAAGGGCTTTCAAAATCCATCTGCCATATTAATACATACCAGTGAAGGTTTTGCAAATAAGCATGAACACACACACACACACACACACACACACACACACACACACACACACACACACACACACACACACACGCCAGCAATTTATGCCAGTACTTGTAACTTTGCTCAATAGCACAACAAGCCTCTGTATAGCTGAACTTTGAAAATAAGTCTCTCTCGGGCACTATAACACTCTTGAAATTACTGTATTGCATGAAACCACCTCTTATTAGTATAAGAAAAATATCAAATAACTGCACAATGCAAATGAACTGGGCAGGTGAAGCTCAGAGTCAGTAACATTTTGAAGTAATGGCACTCTGTGAATAAACTGTATGTAACACACTGAAACTTCCCCAAAATGGCAGTACCTTTCTAAGCAATTCTCTACAGTGCAAGAAACATTCTGTAATGGTGGCACTTTGTGAATAGACACAAAGAGGGTAAAGATCCATCAGATCCAGCTTCATACAGGCTCATTTCAGTACTAAATCATCATTATAAGGTGTTTATGTCTATAATAGCTAAACTAATGGCCAAAGTGATGTCAAAATTGATAGATAAGGATAAGTGTGGTTTTGTGGAGGGCAGGCAAACATTTGACAACATTAACAAAACAGTGATGATCCAGAGGGAAGCAGAATATAAGAAAATGCCACCGTTGTTGTTGGGTCTTGATGCAGAGAAAGCGTTTGACAGAGTAAGTCGGGACTTTATGAGCAGAGCAATGGAGACGTTTGCATTCAGTGATAAAATTATATGGTTGGTTAGGAGGATATATGAGGGATCAGAAGTGAAAATTAAAGTGGGTGGGATCCTTTCTGATAATCTCTGCTTGAGCAGAGGAACCAGACTGGGGTATCCTCTTTCCCCTTTGTTATTTGCATTATATTTAGAACTACTGGCAAAAGAAATAAGGGACTCAGAAATTCAAGGACATTATTGGTTTGGTAGTCAAGAAAAGCTAGCTCTATTTGCAGATGGCATTATTTTATACCTCACAAAACTAGAAAGGGACATTACAGTGCTGTGGAACATACTGAGACAATTTCAAACCTTTTCAGGATACAAAATTAATGAAGCTAAAACAAAAGCAGCAGAGGTAAATTATGTACCCACATACATATTGATTCAACAATATCCATACTTATGGATACATGATAAAATTAAGTATTGTGTATGGATTAAAAACAATACCGGTGAGACAGCTAAGGATATTTGGGAAGAGACTAAACAGGGGCACAGCAAAATAATTTTCTTGGGTGGCAAAAGCCAGGGTACTGTTTGGCTAGGCTTATATAGGCCCTAGGGCCAATAGCCTAGTACCTACCTATGAACCTAAAACATAACACAAAAACTGAGAAAATAGAAGCTCTATTATATGGATATTGATAGAAAGATACAAGCAGTTAAAATTATTTTACTCTCTTTAGTCTTATACACAGGTCAGGAATATTTTTATCAACCAGAGGAGAAGTTGTGGATAGCAATTAATAAAGAGCTGAAGGATTTTTATCTGGCAGGGGAATATAGCAAGAGTCAAGTGGGATAAGCTTATTCTTCCAACAGAACAGGGTGGATTGGGATTACCCGAGTTGAAGGGTTATTTCAGAGCAACACAGTTAAGGCTCCTATAATGTAGGACAAGCAGAAAACTATAATTCAAAGCAGAAAGAGGTGATGATAAAACAGGGGGAAGCTCAAGAAACAAGGAGAGATTGGGATTTTGGCTGTAGACCTTTAAAGAGAACAACAATAATCATGAATAATATTATATTCATAAAGCAGCAGAAGGTCTTCTATGAACTAAGCCAGCATGAGAATGGAGAAAGGAGATTCTGCCGATAGGGATGACTGCATTTAGGGATACAGAAAATAGGCAAGAGGGAGCTGGAGTACATTGGAGAAAACTGGCAATGGAACCAAGGTATTGGGAACAAATAACTAGACAGGGAAAGGTAACAGAATTGGAAGACGCCAAGAACCTATTTGGACTGTAGGTTAAAGATTGCCTTCCCTATCAAGAATTGATATCAGAGTATAGGCAAAGAAAAATAAATAGGGGATCCTAAATGAAAGACCGGTACTGGTAGAGTTTTTAGTAGAATCTAGAAAAAGTTGCTGTTAAGAAAGGAATAATTAATAGACCATATAAAATACTGCATGATAACTATAAGAATCAATCAGAGGAGGTTAGGAAGGATTGAGAAGAGAGACTGGATAAGCAATTCACAAAGAAACAATGGGGGATATATGTATGTCTCACAAATATGCAAGAAAATCTAGAAGATTTAAGATCTTTGCTTGGAAGTGCTTACATAGGTACTTTTATACCGCAAGTAGACTCTAAAGAATTTTTCCTCAGGTAGACAGCAAATATTGGAGGTGTGATGGCAAAGAAAGTGGTAACTGAAAACATATTTTCTGGGAGTGGAATGAGATGGCAGACTTTAAAGATTTCCTGCAGACTGCTGTGTCGGAGATGCTGGGTGAGCAAATTGGAGTAACTAGGGAAATGATTTTTTGAACTATGATACAGAATCGGAATTGCCTAGACATAATAAGGTCTTACTGAGTGTAATTATGATGGCTGCCAAAAAAGCAATTACTAGAAAATGGAAATCAAAGTCTAAACCAACTTTACTAGAAGTAAGGACGATAGTAACAGAGAGAAAACAACTGGAATGGGATCTTTTGAAAAGGGTAGGAGCAAATTACAAAGAAAAAAATGGGACATGTGGGATCAATGCATACAGAGGAGGAGCATGGTTTAAAAGGCGGCAGGATTTGAATGAGCTATGCAATGGTTGACTGACAATGACTGAATATATTAAAAGTGACGTATTATGTTTGCAGCTATAGTTCTGTCAGCTCAGTTTGTGATGTATAATGTTTGCAACTGAGATTGTGTTGCTATGGTTTGTTTTCATTTATATAAATGTAAGACTGCCTATGTCATATATGATAATTTAATAAAGATGTTTCTTGTTTAAAAAAATAGCAATTTACTCAGAGGGCTGCCACATTCATTTTTATCAACACCTAAAAAGCTTCACAGAAAAGTTATACAGTCATACTGGAGAACTGTAAAAAAAGGAAGAATTTAAGTATGGCATGGATTGACTGTAAAAAAGCATTTGATAGTATCCCATATTCATGGATAAAAGAGTGCTTAAAAATGTATAAGATACACCCTACACTGACCAACTACATTACAGTGACTGTGAAGCAGTGGCAGACCACTTTGCAATTAAGCCATGATCGAGGACAGATTATTAGCCCAGGGATAAAAATTCAAAGGGGGATATTCCAGGGTGACTCTCTGTCACTGTTGCTATTCTGCCTTGCCATTAACCCATTAAGCTGTTTACTTAACAGCTTAGGCCATGGCTACAATTTGGCTCCTAGAAAACAAAGTATAAAGAATTCTCATCTTCTCTTTGTCGATGATTTAAAACTGCATAGCTCATCAGATGAGGAACTGAAAGCACAGCTGCAGGTTATCAAAGCTTTTTCAGATGATATAAGAATGTCATTTGGTCTTGTTAAGTGTGCAAAAGCAACCTTTAAAACAGGAAAACTGCAGCAACAGGAAAACATCAGTTTGGGACAAGAATGTGATGTGGGTGTAGTGATTTCAATGATCAATGTACTTTTGTCTTCTTTTCTTGGACCACTATATCCGGTTTTCATCCTTCTTGTTTTGCTATCTAATCTATCCAACACGTTTTGGAGAGATTGACATGGCTGCATACTAATTTCATGAACCATATAAAATATAGCATCAGATTCTGGACTAAAATTCACTGGTGGAATTTCCACATTAATAAAATGAATAATAAAAGAAAGGATTTTTTTTTACAACTTTTCATTATTTACTATCTACCTACCTGAAGCATAATGTGCTGAAGCATGCCCACAAGGAACCTAAGAGCTCTTTTATAAAATATAAAGCAAAGTATGAGCGTAAAATTGCTACAGACACCAATGGAAACTATAAACCTTTCTTCAGTTATGCTAGAATCTAACAGAATAATGTTGACTGGGGCAATGAGCTCATCCTTTAATATCGCACCTTCTGATAACAAGAATAAAGTCAATATATTAGCAAATACACGTAGTGATAATTTTACCCACACTTACCCACATTGATGTTTCATGAACCCTGAAAATATATTTTTCACTGAAATCGTTTTGGAAATATCTTAAAATCCCTGGGCCATTAAAAGTTTGAAATAATGCTTCTATGTGGCCAGACAGCATATAAGGCTACATTGTCATCAGTGCCATGTATGAGTCTATACATAAACTGTTCAGCCTCACTCTATCCACAGGGTTTGTGCCTGAGGTGTGGAACAACCTCTGTGACTCCCTTACATAAGGGCAGGTCCCCTGTGGACCTGAGTATTTAAATGTTTATCATCTTTAAAAGTCTTTTATGTGCAAAACCAAGGAACATATCATACCAAAACACATTGACGTGAATGCGGGCAACTTAAATGATCTAGATCCCAGTCAGTTTGGTTTTGTGAAGGACAACTTGCATCTCTGGAACCTAGTAAGCTATTTTGCAGAAGTTACTGAGGCTGTAGACAGTGCACACTTCTTACCATGATTTGGACAAGGGTTTTGACACTGTCTTCCATGTTGGTATTAATAAAAACTTAGACATACTTAATGAAAACCTTATGTGCATGATGGATTACAAGTTGGCTATCCAGCAGATACCAAGTTCTGAAAATGACTCTGAGCGTAAAATTAAAACTTGTGGGGTACCACAGGGATCAGTTCTGGGCCCACTCCTGTTTAGGATTTATTTTGCAGATATTCAAACCAATATCCCAGAAGTCTGGTTGACCAGATTTACTGATGACTGCAAGATGTGTGCAGTAATCTTCTCATCCACTGATTGTAATGAATTCTAGCAAGGGCTGGAATATGCACATTCATGTTATACCAAAAATAGTCTCAAGATAAATGCAAATAAATTCAGTATAATAGCATTCAGCTGCTTATACCTCGTGCATTATAAATGGTACTTTTCTTCAGGCAGACATGGTTATAAGAAACATAGGTGTTTATGCTTGCAATTCCCTCTCATTTGATCAATCATGTTTCCACCATAATCAGGAATTTCTTCTATCTGGTTCAGTTAATTTTTGAGGGAATATGCTCAAGAACAAAGAAGTCATCCTACTGCTGTAGTCTTCCCTCAACAGATGTATCATTGAATACATTGCCCCTTTGGTATGCACAAATCCAAGCATACTGCTTGACTGGAAAGGCCTCAAAGACTTCTAATCAAGAAAATTAAAGACATTAACCCTGATCCCTCAATTATCCACAGCTCTACTTATACTTGGTTACCTACAAGATGCTACGAGGTGTAATCTGTTGCACATTTTGAGCCACAAAATACCCAGTCTTATTTTATCTCCTATTTTTCTCAAAACCAGTGGCTCTATAAACACCCACACTAGGGACGTAACTCTATACCAAGAAATAAACAGGGCTTGCTGGATAAACCGGTTCCAACCTTAATGTATATTCAGCCTGTGGAATATGTCATCACTACAAGTCAATCAAAATATAGAGTTGGCTACCATTAAGGCTAGTCTTGACAATTGGATGGGTAGACACAAATTTACACAAGGGTTATCATGCATGTCTCTGCTTAATTTGGGAGATGAACACCATTAAGTGACTGGCAAGGGTGGCAAGAAATTTAAGTACGTCTATTCAGAAGTATCTTTAGTTTGGCATCTTATAGTACCCATAATCACTTGCCTCCTATTGTTCCTGTGTTCCTACGTTCACCTGTGTGCTTTCCAACACAAAAAAACAGGAAGTATAAACACTTTTCATAACACTATTGTCATCCCTCACCCCCTCAGATGTATCATATGAACACTATTCACATCTTAACTGTAACAATTCAGTAATAATTCTACAGATATGTTTACCCACTTGTAATTAACCAGTATAACACCCAAACCTGTGTGGGCAGGAAAAAATCTCTTCGTCATCCCCTTCTGTAATCTGCATCTGTTTATTTTGCAAACTATAATTAATAATTGTACTTATAGCCTCTGCCCCTCTCTTGTATGTAATCAATTTTACATAAAACAATTATTTACTGAACACATTTCATCTATTTTTCTTTCTTAATACCTTTGCCTTATTTTACATGATTCATCCCCACAGTTGTATCAGTGAGATAATTGAATCCCCCACAAAATTCTAGAGTTATTCAGCATGTAAGGGAACTCTGAATCAAACATTTCTAGTCTCCTATGTGCATTAGTAGGAGTATATACAACATTTAATTTCTATGTTATATTAATATAGAATATATTATAGGAGATATATCATCCAGTTACAATAAATACTGCATTTAAAATATCTATATTAGTTCCTTTTTGCAATAATATAACACCACCTGAACATTCATCATAGCCAATTCTCCATATCACAAACCTCACCCCCATTTCATCTTAAACTTTTCTCTGACAAATTATGAAGTAAATTGGATATCCAACAAGCATTTTATATCACAAACAATATGTTCTGTACAGTCTAATATACATATATGTTTGTGTGTGTGTGTGTGTGTGTGTGTGTGTGTGTGTGTGTGTGTGTGTGTGCACGCCTGTCTGTAGTTTGCCATTTATGCTAACGTTTTAAACATTTCCCTCATTCTGCTTTTAATAACCTCCTTCTCACCTGTCCTTTTTAGCTTTATTTTCCCCTTTTTATAACCCTGACTCCAGCAGGAGTTTCCCCTTCTTATTGCAGTAGGACATTCTATGTCCTGTGAGGGATTGCTTGCTAATGTAACAAAAATGTTTTATTAGTTCCAGTCAGGTGCATCAGTTCTTCTCTCCCCTTTTCAGTGCAGGTGCAGTATCATTCCCTTGCCACTGCAAATTTTATAACTATCACCCCTGTTACTGAGGCAGTCCATAACATAGGTAAACAGTGTTTTTGAGTGCTCACATTCACCAAATTATTCAAATTAATGTTTTGGATACTTAGCCATTACAAATGAAAAGCTACTCCCCAAGGGGAAAAAAAAAGCTTTTTGGCATTCTCACATATGAAAAAACATATTTTACATTTTCTCTCTCTCTCTCTCTCTCTCTCACACACACACACACACACACACACACACACACACACACGTGCACAAATACACTAGAAATATACAGATTTGCTCAACATGAACTTTGAAAGAAGCAAAACCCTACTATCCCATAATGTTCTTGTTTTGTTAAAGTCTCAAAAGAATCATAGTACTGCGACTGTCCCTTTTTAATGTCCTTTGGATCCATCATTTCATTCCATAATCTTACAAATAGTTTTATGCTTTTGTAACTTTGCAATTACATTGTTAACTGAAAAAAATATTCCCATTATGTTATAGCTCTTTTAACCAGAAAAACAGAAATAATTCTGTCAAAAGTTGCCTCCCTTTCAGAAGAGACACATTTTATATATATATATATATATATATATATATATATATATATATATATATATATATATATATGGGTCTACTTCATTTCACCTAACTTCCAATTCACTGACTTTCATTTCACTGACCCTATTTCACTGAAATTTCCACTGACAGTTCATTTGACTGACAAGTATTATTGGAAGGGGCATATTCCATTTCAGTCAAATGAACTGTCAGTGAATCTCAGTCAAATGGGAGTCAGTGAATATATATATATATATATATATAATATATATTTCCTCAAAAATGTTCCAGTAATTTGAAGATGTTAAACCAATAGATCTTAATTAACAAATTGTTTCTCCTCTCATAATTCATTCACTCCAACAGATTCAATAAACTTGCAGAATTTCTTATCTAAATTATTATTCCATTTAACTATTATTTTACATAATCTAGAAAGTCTTCCCTTAGAAGTAATTTCACCTCTAATAATGAATATTAAATATTCATGAATTTTTGGATTTTTTTGCATAAACCTTTAAAAACTTATATAACTTTTTTAAATTCTCCCTTACAGAATATACCACCAATCTATTTGAATCATTTAAGTTGTATTTTCTTAAAGCTGTACCTGTTTATCTAAGCAATCATACCATGGTAATAGATTCTTATTTTAAGTGTATTCGTATCTATAATGTTCTGACTTTCTAAAAATCATGTTATAAAACCTATAGGAAATATTACAAATTTTCATTTCTTATTTTAAAAGTATCTGAATAAATAATTTCTAAATGAGTTAAATGTTCATGTTATACAAGCTCAATCCAAGTTCAACACTAACTTTCCTTCTATAATTTTGTTAAGGATCATAAAAATATACTATTTATAACATCAAATTTATTCAAATCATTAAATGTATTTGAATTTAGTACTTTTGTTTATGTAGATTTGTGCAATAACTTGAATAATGTGGATCTAACCAATGTAATATTACTAAAAATCGCTTCTAAAGATTAAGATTCTAAATTTGGAAAACGTATTCCACCATATTCCCAAGATCTAATATGATTATCCATTTCTCAGTCTTTCTTAGTCTTATTGGAGCCCACAAAAATGAAAGTATTTTTCCAGCTTTTTAATCAATAGTTTATGTTGTAACAGAGTTACTGATTGTAGCACATAAAGTATTTTGGTAGAATAATCATTTAAATAATTGTTAATCTTTGCTCAAGTGTAAAAATAAAATATTCAAATGTTGAATTAGTAGTGTCATTTCAGTGATAGTTTTAGAATATATAAATCCAAATTTGATAAAACAAGTCTCAAATGTATTACAACACTGCCAAAAGGCATACTTGTCTGCAGGCACTGCAGCTACTTTTTCAATGTAGAAAACATAAGAAATCAAAATTGTTTTCCTCAGTGTCTTGTGTTTTGGGCAATTGATTCTCAGACAATTTCATCTCAGCCATCTGAAAATATACCCAGCAAACTTCTCACTCACTGTTTATTCAATGTTTATATTTCTAAAAAATATGTAACATGCCTACACTGACCCCTTACCTTAGCTTTAAAAGCAACCCACCACTTCCTTCAATTTGTTTAAAACATTTCAATTTCTATGCAATCATGCTATAGCCTTTAAAAATACCCCTCCTGAAATAAAATTATTTGAATCCTTATACCCCCTTTTCTATCTTCCTTATTACCTCTCCCTAGTTTTTCATCTAATGCCCTAAGATCTGAAAACACTTTCTCTATCATTCTAAATTATTTTGCTTCTACAAACCACTCAATAATAAACTTCTGTAGCTGCCTTACTGTGTAATGCATTTCTATCCTACACTTATTACTTTCAAATCTTTACACATAATTAATTCTTTTGTTAGTCTAACATAGAGTTACAGTTCCCCCACACAAATAAATTTCCCATGAGATCCCTCTGTAAGTTTGGGAAAGGTAAGTGAACTCTACAGAATGGTAATAATTCAGAGAGTTATATATACTAAGTTCAAAGCTGCTGCATTTTAATGAATTCATATGAAGTACAGCAATGTTGGAGTTAGTATATAGGTGCTTTGGTCATGTGTGTGTGTGTGTCTGTATGTATATATATATATATATATATATATATATATATATATATATATATATAGATATATAGATATATAGATATATATACACGCACACACACACACACATATATACATACATATATACATATGTGTGTGTGTACCTGAAATTATCTAAACAACATAAGATTGACAGTAAAATGACTGATAGAAAAATATCCAAACTGAAAAGTATTTAAACTGAAAAACACTGACAAAACTGTAGCTAGATTAGGGAAGGGTTTATACACTTTTCTCACTGTTGTGTGATCTCAGAGATGGTATATATAATTAGCAGGGAGCTTGCCCCCCCCCCCCCAGACATTGAAAAATGTGGCCGAAGCAAACCACATGAAACCACTGAAAAATTAACAAAACTGAACCACATTTTCTCAATGTTTTTGCCTTTTAATATCATCTGTTATTTCCTGTATCAGTGTTAATATTTCTTTCATCACTCTGCTAATACTTCCAAAAATTCCTGACCTTCCATCTCCTACATTATTCTAGATGTTTCAATCACAGTATTTTATTATATCTTTATAATACATTTTATGAAAACATATTAGTTTCCATTTTATTAACATTTGATTTTCAGCTTTTTTTCCAAATGAATTTATAGTTTCACAAATTCTTTCATTCTTTATTTTATGTTCTAATTGCCCATTTAATACATTTAAAAGAATGCTTTTTATCTTATGGTACATTTTTAAAAAATCATAATTAATGTGATCAGTTCCTGTAGCACTTTCATTGTTAACACATTTTAATGCATTTGCTGTTTCTTCCATACCAATTTTCTCTTGTAGCGCTTCACTTTTTTGCTTCACAATTCTTATGACAGGCCATTTCTCTATTACTTTGATTTCTTTACCTGTATACATCTTCCTTACATAATGTCTGTAATTATTTATTCCTGTTTAACTTTATATTACTGTCCATATCTTTTATTTTATACATTACAATCTTTTTATCCTTACAGTTTTTTTCCAGTAAAGTACTAACATCTTCCTTTCTCCCCCTTAAAATCATTTTCCTTGCTTTCTTTATTTTCATGCATTTTCTCTTTCCTTCTTAAAACATTCCATTATTTTTATAACATTTCTCACACTCCTCTTTAAATATATTACATTCCTTCTTTTGTTTGCTATTTTCTTCTCTACCCTTAATTTAATTTGTCTTTAAATGCCAGTTATGGTTCAGTCCATTTTTTATAAATATTTCATTGTTTATGATCTAATCACACTTCATTCAGCTCTTTCTTCTGTTTAGTATCTGCACACTCTCTTTCAAACACTTTGCACCTTCACATCTCTATATTTTTCTTTAGTATTTACAAGGATCTTTGAAGTGTACCATATGTTATGCTCAACCTAATTCTCTTAAGGTATTAGTGTACAAAAGTATTATTTTGTTTTTTCTGTTTTTTCTTTCTGCTATGTAAAACGTCTATCTTTACTCATTTTAGTTCCTCCACATTTTACAATTTATTTACATGTTGTCCAACCCCCCACCACATTTTCATAAATTGCAATTGAAATTCACCAACAGTTATCACTTTCATATTCATTGTATATTTTCATCTCTGAATAACTCACTTTTTTTCTATAACACCTGTATAGCTGTGTAGTCATATATAGCTATTATTCTTATAGGTCTTTGAATTATAATAACATCTACCAGCATCTCTTTCCCTGTCTTTTTTGTTATTACATCTTCTAATAGCATTTTCTTGTTTTCTGTTCAGATAATAATTTCAAAACACTCTTGATTCCTCATAGACCAAATTACATTACCTGGTGTAATAGGCAACGTTGTTGGCAACATAACGGAGATACTACACTCCTGTTCTATTAACCAGCATGTGGTCTATAATTCCAGAAATCTAAGTTGTAAAGTAATGGATGGGGTTAAAGCCCTTAGAAAAATAGATATTTTGAATGGAATAAGAAAAAAATCAGTGATGTAATTCCCTACTACTTTCACTTCTGTGAAAAAACTTGAGCGTTTGAAGAAGCTACCAATTTTAAGCACTTATTTGATGTTGTTTAGGCATGTAAGAAAGCTACCATAACCTTCTGTATTTCTGAAGACTTCTCTACTGACTGATGAAATGTTTTACTGTTGCTGCTATGGGTTGTATACTGTACTGAAACTGCAAGAGTCATTTGGAACTGCTGCCTTATCAAAGGTGCTTCGAATTTTGGGGCTGCTTATGTATTTTGGAATTGTAAGCAACTTTCAAACAAGAAGAAAGACTTGCACAGAACTGTTGTATTTATTTATAAAAATTACAAGGAGGCCATATCTGTTTCGATTCTAGAAGATTTTTTGTTAAGTATATGACATTTTGCTTCTAAGTCTTATGAATGTTGGCAATTTTATCAACAAATAAATGATAATGTCTTACACTGGCTACACATATTAAAAACTGTTGTACCTCTTATTTACCTCTTCTTTAAGCACACCACACTTAAAGGACTGTCGGTATTAGGCATTGCAAACTGAAAAAAAATGCTGCATTAAACAACTACTCAGCGTGATAAATTGTTTTTATGCTACAGTTTCTTCGGAACTTATATAATTTACTTTCAGGCTAACAGCCTTTACTTATTACATCTTCATGAATAAAGGAAATTCCCAATAAATACCTTAATGTTGACTTTAAAAAAATCTTAAGAATAATTTAAGCAAACTCTTGTTCAGGGGCAACATTGCTCCACCAATAATCTAAATTAATTTGTTATATATGGCCATATGGGAGGAGAAATGTTAACAGCTCATTATTTACTGGAGGACTGATGAGGATGGGTATGAAACATGGCCAATATCATCAGAAACTGGAGTGGTCATGGCTAGGTGTACCATCTTCCCTCTGTCTCTGCCACAGGGGTACTTCTATGAAGACAAATAATTCCAGTGAGTCTGAGGTCAGTGTAAACCTGTATATGAATGAGTGGTAAATTCTTTATATGGCAAAGCTGGAAAGCAGTACTGGAGGTAGTGCAGAAATTCAAGTGTGGGAGGCACTATGGCTATACAACCTCCACAGTAAAATAATTAAAGTAAATAATTAAAAATGGCTGTATTTAGTTTATCAGTCTAATTTTTAAGTCTAAAATAAATGTTTTTAAAAATGAGAACATGTTCTGCATTTACAGTCATAGTGACAGGTGTCAGCCACAGTCTTCTCCAAAACTGACATGTTCAAGAACTATTTAGAAATTTGGGAAATTAAAGTTTGCTCTCTAATAAGCAATAGAGTAATACAGAGCTAAAAAATATTTTTGTAAATAGATTTATAATACTATAAGAATTTTATCTTCGTAGTATATGTAAACTATACGAGCTATCATTTCAATGCATATATTATTTTGACTGCAGAAATTGTTTCATGTTACTTTATTTGCAGCACACAATTATATAGAATGCTATTTTCTATTTAACAAAAAGCAGCAGAAGCGTTCCTAACAAGACGATATGCCATGAGTTTACATGAACACTTTTAACATGAAAAGTCTGGATAATTTGTAGTATGTTTCTATTATTTTAACTCAATATACCAATTTTTTTCAACCCAAAGAAATTAAAACAAATTCTTTACTTTAAGATTAAATTAAAAAATGTCATTATTATTATTAATGCAATGTATGTCCCACTTCACTTCTCCAGGTCTACCTGATTATTATTTTTGCATTATGCAACTGGAATTCTTTATTTGTCCAAGTATGTCAACTCATTTAAATTTAATCCTTGACAACAAAATTGTAAGCAAACATGTACATATTATCTTGTTGGCTCCAGTAACTGGGTGTGGTACTTATGTTAAGGGAAGTAGAATATAAATATTTTTATTCTGTGGTTTGTATTTCTTGCATGTTTTCCCAGAAGTGTCATTTGAAATAAATAATTAATTCCACACCACAAGAAAATGAAGGTAAGAGTAATGTTGGTTAAGAGAATGGCATGTAAAGGATATTTCAGTACTATACATGAGAAACAGAAAGAAAATATTTTCTGCTAGGTAAAGTGGATACTCACTTTCTATTAATGTTCAAATCTACATCTGTCAGATTATTTATTCACTTACTTACTTATTTATTTATTGTTAATCCATTTAGTTCCCACTGGGTAGAGGACCCTTACAGAGGTAACTGACATTTAAATAGCCATTAAAACAAGCTCTGATAGAAAATGTAAAAGCTATTGCATACTATGTTTGCTGATTAAACTAACATTTTGCATTGCTATTCATAAGTACTGCCACTGAAGATATATCCAATCAAGGCAAATAATATCCATTACAAATGTATAAAATGGAGGTATTCATTGAAAATGGACTGTTTAAAGTAAATTTTGCATATGACTGTGTATAGCAGTATTAAAATCAAATTAATTATACTGATTTTTACATACAGACAAAGTAAGGAACACACAGCCTCTTCTAAAATGTATGTGCTATAATCTGATACACTTGAACAAATTGTTTTGGGAATGCTGCTTTGTTTTAGCTGAGAGAAGAAAAACATAGTTTTTTGTAACTCACATTTAAATTAATGGAATTTAAAGAAGATCATAATAAAGCAGAAAGGAAGGGGTGTACCATAAAAACACTTTCCAGAAAAATGACCATTTAAAGGAAAATAGAGAGAAGAAACCAAAAGTGAATAAACAGAATCTGTTTTAAAGATTACTGAAAAAGAATATAAATTTGATTATTTGGTTCCCCTTTAGCAGTGACTAAAGACTGATTGCTAGTTTGGATCTAATTTGTCATTGTTACAGTTTTGAAACAATCCCTGTAAAGTCTGAGGAGCAGACACAGAAATGTGGATTCAGGGAAAAGAGACACATAGAGGTGGAATGGGAATCAGAAATGTTGTTGAGGATATGTACTGGGTGATAGTTCTAAAATTACCTGTATAACCTGAAATGCTGGATGGATACAGCACCCAGTAAACAGGAAGAAGGTCAAAATTAGGAATAATAGTGAATGGGGCATTTATTAAAGTTTATAGGAAACAAAGTTATAAAGTTAGAAATGGTGTAGATTGAGGGTGAAATATTAAGCTTATACCTAGACAGTGAGGGGCTTGAATAACGAGCGCACTTATGTTTTTTTTTTTTTTTTTGGTTACACTGACTGCTTTCATATATGTATATAATGTATTGTGAAAAATGTAAAAAAACAGAAGCCTCACTTAAAAAGTATCTTTTAAAAAATAAAGTGAAAAAAGATCGTTAGACCAGCCTGTGTACCTGGTTAACAAATAGCAAATCAATAAACTACTGAAACACTGAAGCAGAACTGTATTACACACTGTATTACAAATATTCAAGGTGTTAAACAGAAGGCATAAATAGGGTTTGATAAGGTTTGCTTTCCCACATTATAGTTATTCTTCATACCACCTAACAATATCATATTATATTTGTCATCATTACTGAGTGACATCAAATTCTTAAACTCATTTAAAGGAAAACTCCATTACCCTGACACACACACACACACACACACACACACACACACACACACACACACACACACACACACACACGATACTTTAATATTCTGTGCAGCAGTAGTAATGTGTCAAAATCATGTTTGGTGTTTCTTATTAGATTTTAATTTCTTATGCCTCAAAATTGCTGTCACAAGAAGTGATTTGTTTTTCATCTCTTCTGGTTCCCAGAATGTTGTTTGTGTCACCATTCACTATAGCATGACATAGACTAAACATAATAATTTTTCTCCAATAACTGCCTTTTGATTCACCTTGTTTCTTAGAATGCTTCTGTAAACACGAACAGATTTTCATTTTCACTAAATTATTATGAATTGTATTTGGATGTGCCTTAATGCTTTTTGTGATGTTTTTAAATCTCCAGTAGTACAAAGCAGAAAGAAAACATGTTTTTTTAATTATTCAGAATTACAGTTTTTAGATGATTTTCCACACGTTTGCCTTGATATTAAAAGTTACCAGTAAGTCTTGTATCTGTGCTCATTTATTTCTGACTTACAGCTGCCACTTTAAAGAGCTTGCACAGCAGAGGAAAATCAGGCATTTAATACTGATGTTAAATTCTAACATTACATGGATTAAAGCAACTTCAGTGCCCAAGATGACAGCACTTACAGTTGATTTATGAAGGGCTGCAATATGTATCATCCCTGTTTTTCCTCCAAAGATTTTTCTCACAGCAAGCTCTTTGGAGAAGATTCATTTTAGCTGTCTGTGTGTTTTACAGTATTTTACTGCTCATAGATAGACACAGTAAAAGGGTATAAAATTGTGGGTGCTAACCAACAGAAAAATTACAAAAAGAGATATATCAGCTAGGTTGAAAGAATATCCATTCTTAAACAACATGAAATTTGAACAAGAAAAATAATAGGACCTTTATGATGTATGGTAGGGTGGTAAAAGAAGAAATGAGGAAACTGACGGGTATGCAGGGGTTTCAGGCTACTAAACTACATCTAGATTATATTAAAGGGAGAAAATTAACTCTTTGAGAAGATTAACTCTGTTGCGGGACAGTGTTTCCCTTTAAATATTTCCTTTTGAAAACTGTAATCACCTTTACTGCAGTACTCACCATTTTTATGTCAAATACTTAAAACTAAATGGGCACCCTTTATACTTTAAACACTGTGTGATTTAGCAAATACATCCACAAATAACTATTGTATGGCAATTTCAAACAACTTGACAAAGAAAGATATAAAATAATTTGTGTGTTTAACAAAGGTAAGTAGTTTTTAAAGAAATCAAATAATAGTAATAATAATAATACTTTTAAATAAATACGAGTACTATACATATTCTTTATAAAATTTGTCATATTTTCTACATATAAATATTTGACTTTTTAATAATGAGCAAGTAACATACAAGTCTTTTTCACCTATCTTAATCTGAATAACTTTAAAATAAAGCATGACAGGAGGCAACTGCAAGCATAAAAGACATTTCAGCAATCAGTTTTCTGTAAAATATGTATTTTCTATCTGTCTGGGCTCACTATATCAAACTGAAATGCAACATAGAAAAATGAAATAGCCTGGCAGTATTACTACAAATGGTGAACTGTTCATAACTACACACAGCTAAAGAAATAAATTAAAATAAGTAACATGATTGTTTCAGGACTTCACCTCCCCCCTTAATTGCATGCATTAACTCCAAGATGATATTAAGTTATCTAACTTAAAGAAATAATAACATTTACTTTAAAGTACATACCTATGCTCCACTCTTTCCACAAAATTAAGTGAATGTGGATACAGCATTTCTAACATAATTCAGTGAACCAATGAACATACATTTTTGGGAAATATTGCCCTAAGCTAAACCATATGAAACTTTTTTTCTCTCTCTGCCATCAGGTTTTGCTGACTGTCTCCCCTTTTTCATCGAATCAACCCATTAATTCCTCTTTCAAGTGCTTATGCTATTACTCCCCCAGGTGTCACCCAAGGGGAGACCCAAAACCACCTTCCCCACCCAATATGTGAGACATCAATGGCTGATCACTCCCATTCTCCCTCTTCACCTTATCTCTCGACTGTGCCTGATTTTGACACAAGTTTTAGCGCTATCCCTTCTAATCCCTCCTAAAACACATGACTTTTGGAGAAAAGGTGGTGAATTAGACTTCTCTTACTTCAGAAAATGTTCGTAGGTAGGTACTAGGCTATTGGCCCTGGTGCCTATATAAGCCTAGTCAAAATGGTTCCCGCCACCCAAGAAAATTATTTTCCTGTGCCCCTTTCAAGCAGTGCCACAGAAGTGATCCCCAGGGTGAATTTTCTATTTCCCATCCAGTCGTCAAAATTTTTCTTAAAGAGGGCCAATGAGGAGCTTTGCGTGACATGAATGGGTAGTTTGTTCCAGAGTATGGGAAGTCTTTGGGACAGGAATCTATCCCTCCAGCATATTCTGTTTATTGTGGTGACAAGGTTTAGGTCCCTGGAGCATGTGGTTCGGAGAGATTGGGATTTCTTTAAGTGTAGCATGTCCAACAGCTCTGGGTTTGACATAGCTTTGTATGTTAGGCAGAGATCGCCTCTAAGTAGGCAATATGGGATGGAGTAGAGCTGGAGGTTTTTGAGATGCTCTGTGTGTGGCTTCTGTTTGAGGCAAGTAATCCTCTTAGTGAGGTATTTCTGAGGCCTTTCCAATTGTTGTAGGCATCTTGTGAGATACATGCCAAATGGGGCATTGTACTCTATAATGGGTCTGATGAGGTATGAGTAGAGAGGAACAATGACGTCCTTTTTTCTAGAGGAAAACCCTTTTGTGATGAGCTGTGCCATGTAGAAGGATTTCCTGACTACTGTGGTGATGTGGTTATCAAAGGAAAGACTATTGTCCACCTGTGTCCCGAGGTCTCTTATCACACTTGCAGTGTTTAGTGAGCTACCATCTATGTGGTAGTTCATGGGTACTGAGTTTTTCCCAAAGGGGATGACAATGCACTTCTTGACACTGAGCTTGAGGCCATGAATTTGACACCAAGCATCTGTCTCTGTGAGGCCATTTTGCAGAATGTCTACATCATTAGATGATTCTATTATGGCTCCTTGTTTGCAGTCATCTGCGAATTGGCCTGCACTTCAGAGAAGTAGATGCCAAACAGGAGAGGACCCAAGACCAAACCCTGTAGTTCATAGGTTGGTACTAGGCTATCGGCCCTAGGACCTATACAAGCCTAGCCATAACAATTCCCTGGATATTTCTTCCCTGGAACCCTGTCTAGCAGGGCGAATGACATGATCCCCAGGGTGAATTTCTTATCTCCCATCCAGTCATCAAGGTTCCTTTTGAAGAGGGCCAAGGAGAAGCTCTGCTTGACATGTATGGGCAGTCTATTCCAGAGTATGGGGAGTCTCTGGGTCACTAGTCTGAAGTCGAACTTGGAGTCAGCTACTTTTACTGTGTGGGTTCTGTCAGTGAGCCAGTTGGCCACCCATCTTGTGACATAGGGATTTATGCCCAGTTTAGTGAGTTTATTTAATTCCAGAGTGGGGGATTTTATTGAAAGCCTTGGCGAGGTCAAGATAGGCTGTGTGCTCTACCTTGCCCTCATCTACGGCTTCAAAAAAGTCAATCAGGTTTAGTAGACATGATCTACCTTTTACAAACTCAAACTGAGTGGGGTCCAGGGTTTGGAGGTTACCTATGTCTTTGTTTATAAGCTTCAAGATGATATGTTCCATGGTCTTGCAGACCAGGCTCATCAGGCTAATGGGGTGGTAGTTTCTGGGGTCCATGGTGACTCCCCATTTGTGAAGTGGGATAGCTGTCGCTGTGTGCCATTCAGTAGGCACATAGCCCGAGGTGAGGCTATGATTAAACATGGTACTTAGGTGGGGTGCCAGTTTGTGCAGTAAGTAGCCTGGGATGTTTTATGGTCCCATGGATGCTGTGTTCTTGGCTTTGGAGAGTCCGGTCTTTACTTGTTCATCTGTAATTACAGGGGCTTTGCATTCTTCCGGTATTAAGATGGACCCTTTGGAGGGTGAGTGGGGGTAAAGTTAGCACTCTATCTATCTGCCAGGATGTTGGCAATATCGGTTGGTTCTGTATATTTAGAGCCATTTTGCTGTAGTTCAGAGCAGATCTGAGTGTTGCCATTGACATTCTTGACACAGCTGTAGAATGCTTTGTGGTTGTCTTTGGAATCAGTGGCAATTTTATTTTCATAACTGGCTTTGGAGGATTTTATAAGGGATCTCAGTTTCTTGCTGAGGCTGACCAGGGAGTTCCTCCAATCTTGGGATTTTACTCTTTTTTGCAATGGCTTCTTTCTCCTGTTGTAGAGTTTGTTTATGGCAGAGGACCACCAGATTGGCTTCTTTTTTTTTGGAGGATAGCATCTTGGTTCTTTTGGGGATGTCACAATCCATGCACTCGTGTATGTGCTTATACAGTGCATTTGTGTAAGATTCAGCAGTCGTATCTCTAGTTTCCGTCTGCATGGGTGTCATGAAGTTTGCCACTTCTGTCTTAAGAAGCATGAAGTTAGCTTTGGAGTAGTTTTTGATGGAGGTTTCCTTAATGGGGAGGGTTGGGGGGGTAAGGATGTCTAGGGTGATTAGCTTGTGGTCGGATCTGACCAGCGAGGAGTTGACCTCTGGCATGGAACACCATATTGGTAAAGACCAGGTCCAGGATATTACTGCCCCTGGTGGAGGTGTGGACAAGCTGATCCAAGGTGTTGGAATTTATGAATTCCAGAAAACATTGAGCGAATGAGTTGGTACATTAAATTTTCCCAGTTGATGGTGGGGTAGTTGAAATCACCTATAATTAAGGTGTATTGGGTTGTAGCTTAATATTTTCCAATATCTTAAGAAATGAAGAGTGGGAATCATGGGGCATGGTGGGGGATCTCTAACAAGCTACAACCTGGATTCCAGTCCTGCCCAGTTGTGTAGGCTGGAAGTTTTGTTTGTGTTTCTGGCAGCCATTTTCTGCTGATTGTCTTCATTATTGAGAGTAACAAGGCCTCCTGACCTTCTGTAGTATGAGTGATTGGGTAATAGCAGGGGCTGAGGAGTAATCTGATCTTCCCAACTCTTCCATTTTTACTGCTATATAAACCCTATGTCTTATAAAGGCTCTGCTTGTATTGTCAGGCTCTGGATTGCATTGCATAAGTGGAAATTCCTTAAGATTCCAAGAGCAGGCTAAGTTATTTCTTACACTTATTTCACTGAATTGCACTTCTGAAATGCTTATAATTGTGCTGTACAGTTGATCTACTATATTTTTGCACTGTTATAAAGCTTTTTTATTGTTTCACTGCATTTATGTACTGTTTTAAACTGTTTTAACATTACTTAACTGTAAACTGCTTTTTCATACTGAGAGTTGTATTTTCTGTTTGTGATTGCTCTAGCCGAACCTTTATGTGCATTTTTGTCTGTCAAAAGCATTCTCTAGTCTGCTCCTTGATCTGTTTAAAACTTTCATTTAGTGGCTACAGCTAGGAACTGTAATTATTCCCCACCCAGCCTCCCTAGTATTGTGTGTTTTTATACTTGGTGGCTTTGCAGTTGCCCACCCATACTGTATATTTGATCTGTGACACTCCTCCCAGTCTAGTGTCATTAGTTCACTCAATCTAATAGAGAACATTTGTGAAGGCCAACCCACTCAGATTCTTGATGTTGAATTAACTTCTGTTCCAGCTGTCTCCATTTCTACTTTACTGGAAAAAAAAAATTCTAAGCTTGCTTCCCCCCTTTCCTGTGGCAGGTCAGATACGGATTTGCTGTGTCCAGGACTGTTTGTGAGCTCTTAAGCCCCCCCCGCCACTTAACTGGGGTTAAACTATTCCTGGTGCCATAAAGTCTGTTTTTCAAAATTTCCCTTGCAGCTAGCCAGCTTTTTAGTTTTAGCACTCATCTGTTTCTTTGATCTCAGCACTTGTTCAGAACTCATTGTAAGCACTAAATAAGTTACAAATTACTACAGCACTCAACTTTCCTCACTTGTCTAGAGGAAAACAGTTTTTAGTACTTAATAAATAAGCACCTATTCAGGCATGTCTAAAGGTCAGCTCCCGGTGTTTTCTCCTGTCTACCTGATGAATCTGGGCATCTTGAGACAATGCAGCAATTGCCTCATGTACACAGACAACCCTCTCCTCCTACCACCCAACACTACGACCTGTGAGAGATGCACTTATATAGCCAAACTGGAAGCAAAGTTCTCTTTACCAAAGACAGGCCTAGACAGTCAAGAGGAGAAGGTAAACACTTGCACCGCACCACACTCATCACATATTTCCTCAAAACCTACACCACCAAAACACACACACACAACCACAAAACACACACCCCTACATTTGCAGAGGCTCTCTGTACTAATCTGCCCAAACAACAGAGACCTCCAAAGCAGAAATGCAAGCAACCTTCACCCCCAACACAACCCAAATGACACATAGTCCACATACTCAGTGTGCCACTCAACTACAGCCCATAAGGCATAATGTACCCAACACTCTAGTCATTGGTGACTCTATAGTCAGGCACACTGATGTTCCACGCACCAGGCTAAACAAGGAAAAAGTTAGCTGCCTGTCAGGTGCCAGGATCCGCCACATAATGCACGCACTCAGATCACACCACAACAAGTACAAATATGACTCTGTCATTGTCCATGTTGGTGTGAATGACCTGAGACATACCTCCCTGGACTACATGAAAAGAGACATGGAGGAGCTCTCTGATCTTGTAGCCCAGGCCGGTATGACCCTAGCTCTGAGTAGCATCCTACCATCACCCAGAATGACACCACAGTACAAGGACAAAATGACTGACTTTAACAATTGGCTAAGCTTCTGGTGTCATTCTAAGGGAATCCAGTATCTGTCTGCCTGGGATGACATGATCAACAGACCACGCTGCTTTGCCAGAGATGGCCTGCACCTGTCGCCCTTGGGATTCCGGATACTGGCAAAGGCTCTTGCCACCCCTATAGTGCCTTTTTTAGGCAAGGTTCAAATGACAAATTCACCACCATAACAGGTACAAGCAAGCAAAATCTGAGGGTAATGCTACTCAATACTAGAAGTCTAAACCTCAAAATGCATTCACTCGAGGCACTCCTTAAAATGGAGAACATTGACATCTGTGCAGTGACAGAGACCTGGTTCAAAGCTCCAGAGAGCACCCCTGCATTACCAGGCTATAATTCTTACCACACCTTTCGGCCACCAAACCCGGACCGAAACACTAAAGGTGGAGGCGTGTCCATATTCATTAAGGATATCCACACCTCCAAGCTAGTTGCTTAGCATAATGTATCCAAGATTATCCAAGTTCAACTAACTCTGGGCAAAACCGCAATCCAAATTGTAGCTTGCTACAGACCCCCCACCATGCCCCAGGATTCCCACTCTTTTCCTGATACACTGGAAAATATTAAGGTACAACCCAACACTCTAATAATGGGTGATTTCAACTACCCTACCATTAACTGGGAAAACTACTCATGTACCAACTCTTTTGCTCAACGTTTTCTGGAAATCATCAATTCCAATGCTTTGGATCAACTTATCCACACCCCCACCAGAGGCAGCAATATCCTAGACCTGGTCATCACCAACATGGGTGACCGGTGTTCCACACCAAAGGTCAGCTCCTCATTGGTCAGATCTGACCACAAGCTAATCACCCTAGACATCCACATCCTGCTCCCACCCCCCATTAGCAAAACAACCGTAAAAAATTTCTCCAAAGCCAACTTCACGCTTCTTAAGACAGAAGTGGCAAACTTCATGACACCCATGCAGATGGACAATAGAGGTATGACTGCTGAATCCCACACAAATGCACTTTATAAGCACTTACACGAGTGCATGGATCGTGCTATCCCTAACAGAACCAAGATGCTATCCTCCAAAAAAAGGAAGCCAATCTGGTGGTCTTCTGCCATAAACAAACTCTACAACAGATGAAAGAAACTGTTGCAAAAAAGAGTAAAATCCCACGATTGGAGGAACTCTCTAGTCATCCTCAGTAAGAAGCTGAGATCCCTCATAAAATCTTCCAAAGCTAGTTATGAAAACAAAATTGCCACTGATTCTAAAGACAACCACAAAACATTCTATAGCTATGTTAAAAATCTCAATGGCAACACTCAGATCTGCTCTGAGTTACAGCACAATGACACTAAATATACAGAACCAATTGATATTGCCAACATCCTGGCAGATAGGTTCAGTGCTAACTTTAACCCCCTCTCACCCCCTAAAGGGCCCATCTTTATACTGGAAGAATGCAAAGCTCCTGTAATCATGGCTGCACAGGTAAAAACTTCACTCTCCAAAGCCAAGAACACAGCATCCATGGGACCTGACAACATCCCAGGCTGCCTTCTAGATGAACTACAGAATGAATTGGCACCCAACCTAAGTACCATGTTCAATCATAGCCTCACCTCACCGCTTTGTGCCCATCGAATGGCGCACCATGACAGTTATCCCACTCCACAAAGGGGGGCCACAACAGACCCCGGGAACTACCACCCCATTAGCCTGATGAGCCCCGTCTGCAAGGCCATGGAACGTATCATCATGGAACTAATAAACAAAGACATTGGAGATCTCCAAACCCTGGACCCCACACAGTTTGGGTTTGTAAAAGGCAGATCACATCTCCTAAACCTGATAGACTTCTTTGAAGTAGTTACCAAGGCCATGGATGAGGGTAAGGTGGTTCACACAGCCTATCTAGATCTCGCCAAGGCGTTCGACACCATCTCCCACTCTGGAATTATAGATAAACTCACTAAACTATGTATAAATCCCTATGTCACAAGATGGGTTGCCAACTGGCTTACTGAAAGAACCCACATTGTGAAAGTAGCAGACTCCAAATCAGACTTCAGACAAGTGACAAGTGGAGTACCACAGGGTTCAGTCCTGGGTCCTCTCCTGTCTGGTATCTACTTCTCTGAAGTACAGGCTAACACAGAAGGTCTTTGGCTAACTAAATTCGCAGATGACTGAAAACTAGGAGCCATAATTGAAACTCCTAATGATGTGGACATCCTACAAAAGGGCCTCACTGAGACAGATGCCTGGTGTCAAAGACATGGTCTCAAGCTCAATGCCAAAAAGTGCATTGTCATCCCCTTTGGTAAAAATTCTGTACCCATGAACGACCACATAGGTGGTAGTCTACTTAACACCAAAAGTGTGATAAGAGACCTTGGGACACAGGTGGACAGTAGTCCCTCCTTTGATAATCACATCGCCAAAGTGGTCAGGAAATCCTTCTACGTGGCACACCTCATCACAAAGGTTTCTCATCCAGAAAAAAAGAGGTCATTGTTCCCCTCTACTCATCACTCATTAGACCCATTATAGAGTACAATGCCCCTTTTGGTATGTACCTCACAAGACCTCTACAACAACTGGAAAGGCCACAAAAATACCTCACAAAGAGGATTACTGGCCTCAAACAGATGCCTTATGCAGACCGTCTCAAAAAACTCCAGCTTTACTCCATCGCATATCGCCTACTCTGAGGCGATCTCTGCCTAACATATAAAGCTATGTCAAACCCAGAGCTGTTGGACATGCTCCACTTAAAGAAATCCCAATCCCTCTGAGCTACACACTCTAGGGACCTAAACCTTGTCACCTCAATAAACAGAACATGCTGGAGGGATAGATTCCTGTCCCAGAGACTTCCCATACTCTGGAACAGACTACCTATCTATGTCAAACAGAGCTCCTCATTAGCACTCTTCAAGAAAAATCTTGATGATTGGATGGGTAATAGGAAATTCACCCTGGGGATTACTTCTGTGGTTCTGCTTGACAGGGGCACAGGAAAATAATTTTCTTGGGTGGCGAAAGTCAGGGTACATTTTTGGCTAGGCTTGTATAGGCCCTAGGGCCAATAGCCTAGTACCTACCTATGAACCTATGAAAGGTGTGGTATGAATTATAGCCTGGTAATGCAGGGGTGCTGTCTGGAGCCTTGAACCAAGTCTCTGACACTGCACAGATGTCGATGTTCTCCATTCTAAGGAGTCCCTCGAGTGAGTGCATTTTGAGGTTTAGACTTCTAGCATTGAGTACTATTACCCTCAGAGTTTGCTTGCTTATACCTGTTACAGTGGTGAATTTAGCATTTGAACCTTGCCACTCACTTTCTCTTATTCTATCAATTTTAAAAATGTCCCTGATTATTTCTAGATATGTACTTGATTCACTGAGAGCTATGTTCCCTATTCCTTCCAACTCATGTGTCACTAGTCTAATACTAGTCATCTGGGTCATAGTCAGGGCTTCATTACTCTTTGCCAAAGCAGCAAGATTGTGAAGAAGTAAAAAATAAATAAATAAATAAAACACAGAGAAACTAGTGGTCTTAACATTTTGTTGATAAGCTCAGTCACAATAATTTCCAAAAATCATGAAACCCAGTTAGTCCTCCAAAGTAACAAGCCTATATTCATCACAGACAAGTGATCCTTAGTAACAAAAAAATCAGAAATATTTTAACAATGCTAAACGTATCAATGTTTATATACTTAGAAATAAATGGGGGAAATATATGTATTGTTTAATTTTAAACCAGCCTATTCATGGTAAACAATATAAACAGGGCTGAGTGTGCATGAGTGTCCACCAGTATGGTTGTTGTATCTTTTGGCTTTTCCCGGTTAGGGGTCGCCACAGTGGAACTCCGGTCCCGTAATGATTGACAGTAGATTTTTACATACTGAGTTGCCAGCCCTCAATGAAGGTACGCCCATTCATGCATGTCTCCACACAGAAGATGCTTTAGCTGAGAATCGAACAGGACAACGTCTTACTGTGAGGCGACAAGGCTACCGCAGCACCACCACCGCAGTGTCCACCAGTATGGTATAAGGGGAATTATACCAATACTACATGGTAATAGGAGCATGAAAAAACGGCATACTCATGCACACACCTGCATATTTTTATACATTACCAGTTTACTGCATCCACTGTTTTCTGCATTTTTGTGTGTTTTTTCTACTAGTTTTCAAGTTATTTAAGTGGTTCTTGTCTATTTATGAATAGCCTAATGAAGTCTTCTGTACGTTCTCAAAGACATCAACAGGTACCAACTCACTTAGCTGATGTGGTCCAAGGATAGCTCAGTATGAAGTAGCTCAGGCAGATAACCAGATACCCTGAAGACTCAGGTGACAGAGTGGGTGGAGTGGGACTGACAATGTAACACCTTGACATGTGGTTCAGTTTTGGATGAACGATAGTGCATGATTCAACTCTTGTGCCTGAGAAGCAACTTGCTAGTGACCTGCTGGTAGGAAAACTGACTCTGGCCTGCCTATATTAGAGAGGGAGAATGTGAAGAGCATAGCAAGTCTGAACGGTCCTGAAGAACTGACTGTTGAAAGAAAAAGAACTACAAGAGTCTTGAGTCCTAACTTTGATCCGTAACAAGAGAAGCCTGCCAAGATAGCCACAAAGAGAAGTAAGCCATTTTGTGAAACTTGACTGCCCTCCCTCTGAGAGACGGAGGCTTATCTGATGGTCTCAGTGTCAGAATAGCCAGTGACTGCTTTTTAGAAGTCTGACTCCTGAATGGTTGTTTCTTACAGAGCTGCAGCAGTGGAGTTTAATGGCCCAGAAAATGCAGCCATTTGGTATACCTTTACTAACTCACATGATTGCTTCTCTTAATGCTCAGTGACAGCTTGTAAACTGTACAACCTAATAAGTCATTGTTACCTTTCAAAGAAAAGAATAAAAAAAAACAGTTTAACAGTTTTTAAGTTGTCAACCTCTTTAGCACCCCTACAAGTTGTCAGCTAGGGAAGTTGCCCCCTCTGTCCCACCCTTCCTGCAGGTCTAGGTTTCTATATGGTAGGAATGGCTAAGGATATATAAGGAGTGTTTGCATTCATTTGAGCTAGTTTCACTGGCGCTACTGACATTACATTTGCATACAGATCCACACAACAGACAGGTGGCAAGCACAGCACCTAACAGGCTGTCATAGAAAGGTGCATCACAGGTAACTCAGACATGCTAGTGTTTGCGTGCACTGTGACTATTTTAAAGTTTAAAAATATTTTGTAGCAGTGTAACTATTTTGTCATCAGTATAATTATAATGGGGCTGTGACCATTTCTTTATCTTAAACAGGAGGCTGGTGTGCCATATCCTTAGTACTCCTTAATACTACTGATTTTATAAAGTGATGGAAGCAAACTAATTCCATTTGCTTGGCTAAACTGTATGGACTCAAGAGAATTACCAAATTATCTACTACTTTTGTGTACTAAAACTAATTACAACAAATAAATGTCCATCTTATAAATCAGAAAGTGACAGTAATTTTGTAAATAGTCAGCAATGTCATACAGAGAACTGCATTTTTGTCCACTGATGTAGAATACCGAGGCAGGAGAGATGCAGTTTATTATGGAAACTGCATCATATTTGCTGAGAATATATTATTTTTTGATGAAAGTAAAACTAAATATGACATAAATATAGTGCAAATATATCAACATACTTGAGACAAAACTCTCAGAATTTGAAAACTTTAGTAAGCAACTACCTTCCCCTATATTTTATACCTATACTCCTTCATATGCAATGTTACCTGACACCCAAGCAGTTATTGCCAGCACATAAAAAACACTCACAGAATGTGTAAACCATTAAGGTTAACATAGAAGCTTGGATCCAATGGTAGTGCTCTTGTCACAGGTAACATGCACAGACAATGTGCCACCTTGGATAAGCCTGAATAAGGAATGAGGCATGGTCATCTGTCTTCTGGGGGCAAAATAAAGGCTATTCCCAGCACAGTATAAAGGCAACAGATTACGAAGACAACTTCATCCTAATCATTATCCTCTTCCAGTAGGGGTGATTTGGGGTTTCCTCTGTGAGTGACATGCAGAGTGATATGATGGCAATTTCCAGAGCCCTTTCTAATGAAGAAGGTATTTGCATATTGACTGAAATCCTACTCTCAGCAATTCAGAGAAATGATAACTGGCCTTTAATAGTTGGCTTCATAGCGGTTGCCTGCTAATGAGGATTCAGAGCTTATCCACATGAAAAGAGATGTGTGATTTACCATTCTGCTTTAAAGGTGCTGGTCTTCAACTTATTACCCCCTTAATGCTCTTCTTTCTATACCCCTTCCTTCTGGCCTTTGTCCACTCTACAGCTTTAATCAATAGAATCTAACTTTATTCTAGCCCTTGTGATTTTCTTTCTTCTGCTTTTCTCTTTTTCTCTTTCTCTGACCTACAAATCATTACTTTAGAATTCTGAGTGTTCTTGTACTCGATTGTATTTCTAACCTTTGCATAGACTGTGAGATATTATTCATAGACAACATTTTTAATTTTATATTGTATTTTAAACCTTGCATAGACTGCGAGCTATTATTCACAGAAACAATTTTTATTCTCTCAAAACATTTTTAATCTCTTTGTATTTGAATTTAGTCATTTTTAATTATTGTAATTTTTTTGTAATTTACTAATGCTTGGAGCTTATCTCCCTGGGCCACTACTGAAAATGGACATGTATCCAGCTAGACTAGCCCAGCCAACAAATGTAAAATAAAATAAATAAATAAATAAACTCTCCAGTCTAGCTGTGCACATCTGGAACAGGAAATTTGCTTCCGCACCTCATGCCTTCTTTAGACAGAATAAAATCAACAATGATAAGGAAGTGACTCTGTTTAATACCCAAATCCTAACTAAGAAGAGACATGATCTTGAGGTTCTACTGTGTGTGGGGGTGAGAGTGTTTGAACTAGGACTGAAACGTGATGTAGAAACCCATCTAACATCCCCCAAATTCCAAGCTATAATGCTTTCCATTCCTTCAGATCATATAGGGCTGGCAGAATTACATCAGCCTGTAGCTATGGCAGTCTTACTGCAAGGCTATGCAACACAAACAGTGTATGATGGGTAACAAGAACTTTAATAACCATCAGTAGCACTGACTGCCATGTTACTGGTTGTTGCTACACCTCATCTATGACCTGGAAAGAACATGACAAATACATTGTTGCTTTAGAGAAACTAATAGTCAAATGTACTTCAATTACTATAGGTGATTTCAGCTACCTTACAAGTGAATGCCTCATTGATTTTATTACCACTAATAACCTGGTAGAAGTGATGAAAAATCCATCTGTGAAAAAAAAAAAATAAAAAAAAATATATATATATATATATATATATATATATATATATATATATATATACCGGATATTATTTTGATTGACATACCACCTGTCTGCTCACCGCTCAGCCCCTATTATCACCCTTTCCCTTATCATACCACATTGTATAGTAGTATTTTCCATCAAAAAACCCTAATCTCATGTGCAGTAAATTAGGATCAGCCCCAAAATCAATTGTGTCCTTATTAACACTGACCAGAATAAAACAACCACAGATACCTCAATATAATAGCACTGAAGATTCAAGAAATTCTGTGATATCTTGTATCATAAACCATAAATCATAAAATCATGAAATCATAAACATAAATCATATCTCCAAAAGATATAGACAGAGTGATTTAAGGACAACCCCCTATGGTGGAAGTGTAGGATAAACAAACTATGCAATAGGAAGAAAGGTCTCTCTGAAACTTATATAATTGCTACTCCAAATCAAAAATTAAAACCAAATGTAACCTAGTTCAAAAAGGCTGTCAAGGGCAATCCACTCAGTCAAGAACTCCCGTGATCTTAAGGTTACAAATGCAAAATAATAACCCTGTCAATCGCAGCCATAGTGAAGCGAACTTTGTAGTCTCATAACTGGGTTGTATGCACTGAAAGTTGTGCAGGGTCCTGACATTAGAGGGATTTGAAAGTTATGCATACACAAGCTACAAGAAACATGTCATAGACACTGACCATGCATTGAGTACACCAGATGCATTCTCCTACCAGCTCTCATTGTTATCTAATAGCACGAGGTTTCTGAACTTCAAAAAGCTTTATTTTATTTAATTAATTTATTTAACATTTGTGGAGTGACAAGTCTGACTAGGACAGAGCCTATTTTCAGCAGAGGCCCGGTGAGAGTGTGGAAGGAAAATGGAGTACCCAGAAGAAACCCACACGAATGTAGGGAGGACATGCAGACTCTGGACAGAAGGCACCCCAGTCGAGAATCAAACTGGAAAACCTCTTCCTGTGTGGCGACAATGTTAACAGCTGCACCACTGTGTCACTTCCCAAGCCCAACATGCTGTTAGTTGTCTTCCCAACTGTTATAAACAGACACAGGCACTGTACATGCTCTGAATATGCTATCACCCTGAATGGCAACCTAGAAGTAAAGAGATGTATATATGATGATGAATCTGAAGGGAGCAGAATAATACAGGAGCAGATAAGACCAGTTCGACACATGATCACCCTAACCATGTTAGAGACAGCCTGTTTATTGAGTGATTATAGCTAGAGCATCCTGGCACACACTACAGCATAGACCCTGTGTTATGAAATGCAGCATCTCATATGTCTTTGATAAGAATGAGTTGTGATCATACTATGTGCTATTTCACATCTATCATTATAATATGGATTGTGCTTTGACTGTTACAGACTCACAATATACACAGGAGACTAGGAGCAATACCTGCCATCCATTACCTCATAAATAAGAGATTGATCCCACATTGATAAGGACATAGGATCCAAATCAGGAAACTTAGTCACGTAATGGCACTGCTAACTAGTTAAGCAGACATAAGTCAAAGTCAAAAGGCTTTATAAGGGCTTTAAAAGGTATTGTGCAAGAAATTTCCTTTATACCATCCACTCCCTCCCCTTCCCCAACATCCACTGACAAACTACTTCCTGTCAGACTCCAACTACATCACTTCCTTCCCCTAGTATTACACCCTGTCTACAACCCCTACACCCTCCAGCAAAAATGAAACACCTTATCATTACCACCTCACTCCTACTTCTTCTCTCTGCTCTAAACTCTTATCACTCACACCTTCCTTATTCTCTTTTATGCTCTCCTACCTCCTATACCCTTGACACTCATTCTACACCTTCCTACTTTCATATCTCCCCAGCCCTTTTCAACCTCTCCACCTCTTCTCTTCACAAACTGTCTATATTGCAAATCAGCCCTCCTACCTACAAATCTAAACCCAAGTTACACAAACTACATCTATGTACTACTGTACTCCCTCTTCTCACTAATAACTTACTCATATCTGGGGATGTCCACCCCAACCCTGGCTCCTCCCCCTCTCCCCTCAATCAAACACCCCCCTTATCTTCTACCTCCCCTCGTTCCCCAAACACCTCTCAGCATACCCAGCCTCTTACACTAAACTAATCCATATCCAAGCACCTGGCAATATACTCTCTAAATATAAAAAGCCTAACCAACAAAATCACCAATTTCCATACCTGGATAACACATTACAAACCCTCACATCCTTTCCTTATCTGAAACCTGGCTTAAGCCACATATCCCT
Source organism: Protopterus annectens (assembly GCF_019279795.1). Taxonomy (NCBI): domain Eukaryota; kingdom Metazoa; phylum Chordata; order Ceratodontiformes; family Protopteridae; genus Protopterus; species Protopterus annectens. Next base: position 459,279,227 of record NC_056748.1, read on the forward strand.
AACAATGAAATTCTCCCACCAGTCTATAATATCTATCGCTCTGATATATCCCCCCCCAAAAAGGGGGTGGTGTAGTCATCCTAGACTCCAATAGCCTCAATCTCTCACCTTTCCCCACACCCTTCCCTAACTTTCACCCAGCTGAACTCATCATCCTTAATTGCTACCTTAACCCTCACAAAAAAATAGCTGTTGTCGCTATCTATATCCCTCCTGGAAACAATTCATCCACTTTAGAGAATATCTTATCCTGGTTTTCCCACAATATTCCCTATGAAACCCTCATCTTAGGTGATGTTAACCTAGATTGGTCTAAACTTAAAACTGACTCTCCACAACTCAGCATCAACCTGCATGGTTTCCATCAACTGATATATTCGCCCACCCGTCTCCATAAAAACTCATCTTCTGGCTCCATAATTGACTGGATACTCACCAACTCCCCTCACCACTACCACAACCCCACTACCCCATCAGACCAACTTAGTGACCACCTCCCCACCTTGGTCCTTCGATACACCTCCAACCCCCCAAATCCCACCTTTCTAGAGATTGCCAAAAACTCTCTCATTTTAATGTAGTCCAATTCAAGTCTATTCTATCCACCATTGACTGGTCCATCCGTAAACAAATCCCTCTCAATGACCCATTTACTATGTTCAATAGTATCTTCCTGAATACCCTGAACTCCTTTGCTCCCTCTAGGAAGGTTAGAATAAAACCCAATTATGCTCCCTGGCTCTCAAAAGAAACTAAGTCCCTTATGCTAAAAAGAGATAGAGCTAGGAAAGCCTGGATCAAAACAAAGGAATTACCTCCGCTACATAATTACAGACCTCAAAAATCTTACAAAAAAACCCAATAATGACAAAAAGTCCTTTTATAACTCTGCCCAATTCAATAACGAATCCAACCCTCACAAGTTCTGGCATACTATTAACAAAATTGTCTCTCCAGGCTACCCCTCAACTCCCTGCCCCTACCCAAATACATCTCCTCTGGAAACTGCTACTCTTCTCAATAAACACTTTATTGAAACGATTCAAAGACTCATACCTTCCAACTGTAACACAACTTCTCTGCGTACCTGTCCCAATCCTTCTAACAAACAACTATCCTCTTTACACCCAGTTCCTACTTCCTACATAAGATCTTTTCTTCACAAACTCAAGCCCTGCTCTCCCTCCACTGACAATCTACCTCCTACCTTCCTCAAACTTGCTGCTGACTCCATTGCCTATCCAGTATCTATACTAATCAATAGATCTATTCAGGAATCCACCGTCCCTACCATATGGAAATCCTTTTTCACTATTCCCCTGCATAAAAGTGGAAACTCTACAGACCCATCCAACTACTGACCTATAGCTATTCTATCTCCCCTCTCTAAGATTCTCAGAAAATGTATCCACTCACAACTACTCAACTACCTCCTCCAGCATAACCTCCTTACTCTCACTCAGCATGGTTTCCGTCCCAACCACAGCACAACTACTGCCATCTTATCCTTTACACATACCATTGCCAAGGCCCTAGACAATAACAAATATCATGTCTCTTCCTTGACCTTTCCAGAGCCTTTGATACAGTCTCCCATCCACTACTGCTAGCTTAACTTGCAGATCTCAGTCTATCTTCTTCCTCCCTTGCCTGGTTCTCCAGTTACTTATCCTGCTGGCAGCAATCTGTTAAATGACTCTGTTCCACTTCTCCATTCATACTTGTCCCAACTGGGGTACCACAAGGTTCCATCCTGGGTCCCCTCCTATTTAATGTCTTTAAAAAGTATCTCTATACTTCTTGTAAACAATCTTCCCTCATCCAATATGCAGACGACTCGACTCTCACCTCCATCTCAGACAATACCTCCAATCTCCACACTCTTACTCAACAGGCCTTCCTATCTACTGAACAATGGTTGTCTAGGAATCTACTCATTCTTAACCCTAAAAAGATCGAACTCTTATTACTTTTCCCTCGATCTCTCTTTCACCTCAAATCCACCTTTAATATTACTTCCTCTAATGACACTGTTATCCAACCTGAAACTCACACTAATCTCCTTGGGGTCATCATAGATGATGAACTCTAATTCAACTTACACATCCTCCAAAGTATAAAAAGGAATCACCAGAAACTTGGTTTACTGTATCGCAACAAAACATTTTTAATTACAAATGCCAGACTCTCCCTTGCACAAGCTCTTCTCATCCCCTCCCTTCTATATGCTGCTCCAGTAGTCACCAACATCCAAACTACTACTTTAAAACAAACTCCAACAAACTTACCACAAGATAGCTAGATTTATCACAAACTCTCCATACAATACACATCACTGCCTTGCCCTAAATACTCTCCACTGGTTAGAATTCCCCCATCTTCTACTGCTGTCACAACTTCAAATGTTACACTTCATTCTTTACAAACCTTCATCCTGCCCTGCTGTCTCTTCCTTCATCTCTATCTACACTCCTCCACAGACTATCCATACCTCTAATCAGCAACTACTACAAATCTACCAACCCAAAAAATAGCTGGCAAACGCCTATATAAATACGCCATCGCCCAAACCTGGAACAAACTCCCAAGTGACATTTGTTCCATTATTTACCCATCCAACTTTAAAGAACAACTCAAACTTCATCTACTCAACATCAAAATATGTCCTTGTCAAGCTCCTACTTAAGCTCCCCACAACCCTACTATATACCTTTTCAGTCCCTCCACATACAGCTAAGTACTCCACTATTGTGGATACTTATTAAACTCTACAATCAATACTGTTGGACTTGACTCTTCGTAAATATGTAAATGTATTTTTAGTCTGTAAAAATATTGATATTTATATATTATGTGTTTGCATTTCTGCTTTATCTCTCTAACGTTCTTGTATAACTGATTTTGACCATATTTTTGACTTAAATGTTTGATTCTCTGTAAACTGTTTTGTGTGTGTGTTTTTTTTTTTGGAGCTTTTCTCCTTGGGTCTCCACTGAAAATGGGCCACAAGCCCAGCTGGACCAACCCGGTTAACAAATGTCAATAAATAAATAAATACATAAATAAATAAAAAACGTTATTGTCATTTAGGTCACACAAGTGTAAATTAAATGAGATTCCATGCAATCAGCTCATCATGGAACAGACAAAGGAATCACATACACAGAAAGACATAATTTAAAACAACATATAATAATTCTACCACCATGTTATAAATCAACTCTGCACTTAAGTATATAGATACATATACTCCTAGAAACACACCCTTTTAAGATACTAAAACACACATCTAACAGCAAGGTTCAAGTAATAGTATTGCGCATGAACCATGTATCACATTATGGGTGAACAAGCACATAGCAGTAGTGGCTGAAGAAAACATATTGCACCTGCGTTAGTAGTATAAATTATAATGGTTGGCTGGACTTAATAACTAATAGATAAAATAATATCTCAGAGTGAATGGGAAGTCCCAACATCCTGACCTGCCAATGATCAGACCTAATGTTGGAGTTAAGATGTCTGAAAACCTTCGGATAAAAACTGTCTTTGAATTTAGTTATCCTGCATCGAATACTGTGGTGTCTTTTACCCAAAGACAGGCTCATAAACAGATTGTTGGCAGGATGAGTTGAGTCATTTAGTATTTTGATGGCTCTCTTTAGGCTCCTTGATGTATAAAGATCCTGGATTATATGCATACTAGTGCCAATTATCCTCTCAGTAGCTCTCACCACTGTCTGCAGGGATTTCTTATCTGCGACCGAACAGCTCCCATACCATACTGAAAAACTGGATGCTAGGATGCTTTCAAATGCTGCTCTGTAGAAGGTGGAAAGTGCTGACAATGGTAGGTTCACCTTTTTGAGTCTTCTCAAAAAGTGAACTGTGTGTTAATAAGTAATGTCTACAAGTATAAAGTTAGTGACTCTGATGCTTTGGATTGTATATAAATTGTCATCCTTGCTCATATGGTATAATGTAGTATTTTACCTAAGGAATAGAGCTGGTATTTATGTGAGAAGCAGGGACATCCTCAGATATTCAGGGATAGTTGTGAGGTAGGTTGGTTACACTATATGATGTACTGCCTGTTCCACTGTCATGGAGGAAGGAGGCTAGAACATTTAACATCTGGTCCTTGCCATGACAATGGAGCAAGAGTCATTTGCATAATATATTAATGCCAAAAACCACACCAGGTAGCTCACAGCAGGTAAAAATGAGCCTGGATAAATACAAGAATGTTGAAAAAACAGCAAAATGTAGTTCAAATAAGTCCGCTAAAATGTGTAACACAAGCTTTTACACATATAAGTGCCTCCTCAGGCTTTTAAAAATACACAAGTATAACAACCTATATATATACATCTCACAGACAGTCCAATAAAATTATATTGTGTCAATCCACTTAAAAATTATTTATATTTAAATTATGTCGGTGTCAGTGGTACAACAGGTAGTACGCTCACTGGTGGTGCAGAAGGCTGTTGGTTCTATTCCCCACATCAGGTAGATAGATTGCTGACACTACTGTGCAGCATAAGGGAGTTGCTGCACTTCTGAATGTGCGATCTTTCAGATGAGATGTTAAACCGAGGTCCCATCTTATAGGTTCATAGGTTGGTACTGGGCTATCTGCCTGAAGGCATATATTAGCCCAGCCACGTTGTGCGGTATTCACCACCCCTTTAGTAGTTCCCTGGACCCTTGTACTAACAGCTAGTACCCCTGGCCCCTATCTAGTAGTGCTGTTGGTGTGATCCCCGGTATGAACTTTCTGTTACCCATCCACTCATCAAGGTTCCTCTTGAAGAGTGATAGTGAGGGGCTCTGTCTTATGTAGATCGGGACCCTGTTCCATAGTAAGGGAAGTCTCTGCGAAGGGAATCTATCCCTCCAGCATGTTCTATTCATTGTTGTGTTGAGGTTTATATCCCTAGAGTGTGTAGCTCGAGTAGATTTGATTTTGCTAAGATGGAGCATGTTCAACAATTCTGGGTTGGACATGGCTCTGTACGTTAGACAGAGATTGCCTCTGAGAAAGCGGTATGCAACAGAGAACAGTCTTAGCTTTTCAATCGTGCTGCATAGGGCAACTGTTTGAGGCCAGTAATCCTCTTGGTTAGGTACCTCTGTGGTCTCTCCAGCTGCTGGAGATGTCTAGCCAGGTACATTCCAATTGGTGCATTGTACTCAATAATGGGTCTGATGAGGGAAGAGTAGAGGGGCACCATTACATCCTTAGATCTTGATGTGAACCCTTTCGTGATCAGATGGGTCACATAGAAGGATTTTCTAACCACTTTGGCAACATGGTTATCAAAGGAAAGCTGACTATCTACTTGGGTCCAGAGATCCCTTATTTCTTCTTCAGATTTCAGGGGATTACCTCCTATGTTGTAGTTTGCGGGTACTCTGTTTTTTCCAAAGGGGATTACTATGCATTTTTTGCATTTAGCTTGAGACCATGGCTTTGACACCATGCATCAGTCTCATTTAGGCCCTTCTGGAGGATCTCCATGTCGGCCGGAGACTCTATTATAGCACCCAGTTTGCAATCGTCTGCAAACTTAGCCACAGCCCTTCCGTGCTTGCCTGTACTTCTGAGAAGTATATGCCAAACAGGAGGGGCCCCAGGACAGAGCCCTGAGGCACACCACTCGTTACTGGTCTGGATTCAGACATAGATCCCACTACTCTTAATCTGCTTGAGTTGGTGGTAGCTCAGGTGGATGTAAATGATCCCACAACACCTATCGATAATATAATATAATAATTGTTGTTTGCAACACATTTACAAATACAAAATATATAGATATACAAATATATCTATACATATTCATAATTTCCTTTATGAACATACTACATTTTTATCCCTATTAGACCCCCACTTCTTTTTCCATTTTTTTCAATATTGTTGCTAAAATCTATTTATCATGAAACATAATTTCATTTATTCTTTCATTCCATATAACCCATGTGATTTAAAATAACATATCTATTCTTTTGATGTATTCTTCACTTCTATTCTTATATCCATATTTAATCATATCCATGTTTATTTATCCACTTCTTTTATATCTTTGAAAAAAATCTTCTGAACATAGTTTTTCTCATAGCTTTTTACTTTTTTACATTTCAGAAACACATTCCATAGTTGTTTCTTCTTGACAACATAAACTTATTTTATCATTTCCTTTTACTGGCAATTTATCTATCACAAAAAAAAAAAAAATCTTGACATTGTACTTTCTGATCATACCATTTGCTTCTTATTTCTACAGCTTTAATTTTTTTTTCATCTGTTAGATTTTCGCCTGGTTTTCCATAGTAATGTTATATTATTACATTCTTATATACCATAATTTTACTACTAAGCTCTCATTTTTTTAATTTATCCAGTTTAACACTTTGTGCACATTTAATGAAGCACCATATACCACTGGGTTAATTAACCCTAAACCTCCTTCCTCTTTATTTACATACAAAACTCCTCTTTTTACCTGGGTTAATCTAGAATCCCATATAAATTAATCTGTAATAATTTGTTTTCAAATACTGTTGGCAACATAAAGACACTTCTGAAGTATGCTGTTTTTCCCATCAGTACTGATTTCACCAAATAAGCCTTTTTTTCTGAATGATAATTTATATGTTCTCCAGAAAAGATTGGTTTGTTTTATTTTTTTTTTCTGTTTTTTTCCCATTGAATTCTATTTATATCTTTATTCCCAAATTCTATACCTAACACAAAAATGTAATTCATTATAAAATACATATCCTCTGTCTGTACTACATCACCTAAACCTTTTACTTTTTTCTTTATTTGAAGCCAACCCTATCATCTCTTAACACTCTTTTGTGCAAATTATTACTTCTTTTATCCAATTTTTTTGCATATGTTAACAGAACTGGAATTCTTAACCCTTCAGGTGTTAATACACCCCACCCCCTTCATTTTGTAATTTATTTCACATACTATCGCATTCATAACTCATGCAGACAGTATACAACTCATTGGATATCTCAGTGTTATACCACTCTTCATATGTATCTCTTGGCTTAACCAGCCATTTACAAGTGTTTATTACTATACACAGACATATATAATTTCTTTTCTCAGTTATATTGTTTCATTATTACCCATAAGATTTCATTTCCAATTTTATCAAATGCCTTATTAAGCTCTCTGATTATGATTTCTGCTTCTTTTGTTCTGTTCATAGTATCATTCACAATTAACTACGATTAATAATTCCTGACAACCATTCCCCCTTTATATTATATATACTATCTTCCATAATGTTTTCCATTTTAGTTTTAGACCTTGTTTGTATTATTTTCATAAAGATTTTAATATTATTCAATACTATCAGTCTCCAATTTTTTTATTCTCTTGTATCTTCCTTCTTCCATATGGATTTAGGTATTCCACTTTATAAATCTTTATATATAAAATCTTCATTTAATCATTCATTCAAAATCTTTAAAAATTTTTTTTTGCCAATCACTTAAATTTGTATATATTTCATACCCTATTCCATCTGGTCCTGCACCTAAATCTGTATTTACTTCTATTAATACACTATCTGGCTTATTTAAAGTAATCTCATTTTCCAACTCTTTATTCCCTGTTACTGTTAACTTTTTTTTTACTCTCCATGTTTTTTTACTTCCTTCTTTTTTCATTAAACATTTCTTGTACGTATTGTGCTATACTATTCATAATCTTATCCTGAGTACTTTCTATTTCTGCTTTTGCATTTTTTTATTTTTGTCTTTACACTATCATCTTCCTTTGTTAATCTGCTTAAGTAATTCAACACTTCTGTTTTTCCTTGTAAAAAATATTTTGCTTATATAACAATTATATTTTTATTGATTTCTTTCATATATTTTTTCTTTGTCAAAATACTTTCTATCATTATGCTCTAAATCTTCCAATGTATTGTTGTATGTTTTTATATTTTTCTTTCTTGACCTTTCTCATCATATTTCAACTTTCCTTAAATATCATCCACCATTCAGACCAGTTTTATAAAATGTTCTCATAGTAATATGAACTTTCCATAACTACCTCCCTTCTCCTATAACTAAATCTTCTGATACTATAAAATAATCTATTTCAGTTCTATACATATCCTTTTGTAAGTCTTGATGAATTTTTGTCCCAAAGTTTTAACTTACCACATCTTCTAATTTATTTATTTGACATTTGTTTACCAGGAAGGTCCGACTGGGCAAGAAAGTGCATGTTTTCAGTGGAAGACCGGAGAGAAAAGCTCCACAATGACAATATTTCAGAATCAAGTACAAATATTTTAAATCACAAAGTATCATGTTACACTACAAAACATAAGAGTGAAAGAAAGAAAATGTAATGAGAAAAACAGAACATCTGTTTACAGTAGAGTGCAGTGAAAAATAATAACATGAGCTGAGGAGTTGAGAACATGTGAGGAAAACTTCAGTAGTCATATTATTTATTAAATAGATTAATATGTGGTAAATGGGACCTGAGATAATTCTAATAAGCTATTTAAAGAGTTATCAGAGATTACATGATTACAGACAGTGAGTAGAAATTAAGTGATGTCTTAGTATGAGAGAGGTGTTCATATTATGGTTATAGAGAGAAGAAGGATGGAGAGAAGGAGATTATAAGAAAAGTGCAGGGTAGGGTGTATTCAGGTAACTTAGGTGAGTAGGGAGGAAAGAGGTGGAAAAAAAGGTCTGCAGAGATGAATTAAATAAGGTAAGGTGGGGGAAACAAAAAGGAATGGAGTAGGAGGCTGGAAATGATTGTGAGTGTGATCTAGGCTGAATGGGGTGAGTGAAGTATAGTGAGTAAATTCAGCCAGTACTGGCACAGGAGCAGGTCCAAGATTTTGTAAGGTATTCTTTTTAGGGAGCATTTAAAGGTGGGTAGGTCAGAAATAGTTCTGGTGGTTAGATGTAAGGAGTTCCATTTTTTGCTACTGAATATGAATATAGGCTTTATCTAGGGGATTTATTCAGCTTATTTATGGTGAGAAGTTGTTTGTTTTCCAATTTAAGAGTTCTTTTTGGAAAATACATATTGATTAAAGGGATAGAAGCTGGGCAGGCTAATGGTTTGTGTATGATTTTATGTAATGTTATAAGCTGAATGTAGGAGAGGTGGTGGGTGAGTTCCAGCCAGCTAAGGGTATGCAGAGCTTTGCAATGATGGGTAAAGGAGGATGAAGTAGTAGCAAACTTGGCAAATTTTTTTGTAGCAGCTTTCATGTTTGTTTTTTTATGGATGTTTGTAAATTGTTTAGAATTGCTGCTTCACAGAGGAGGGAGGGTAGATGGTAGGCTTTAGCTAGAGTAATTTTTGTGTCTGTGCTCAAAAAACAATTGTTTCTATATAGCATGCCTAGTTTTTGATGGGTTGCTTGATATTGCTTTAGATATGGAGCTCAAATTTAAGATTATTATCTATTATGACTCCTAATAGTTTGGTATGGTGGATTAACTTGATTTCAGTGCAATTTGCCAAAAAGATTTTGAAACATGCTTTGTTAGGGGTATAAGTTTTGGGGGTAAAAAGGAGGAGTTTGTTTTTTTGGTGGTTGAGTAAGAGTTGTGCTGTTGTAAGCCAGGTTTCAATGGAGATGACAGCTTGTTAAGTGATTTCTTGGAGGTGAGTTAAGGTGTTTGAAGAGCAGATGACAGTAGAGTCATCTGCATATTCAATCAAGGTGCAGTAAAAAGAAGATGAATGTAGCTTATTGATAAATATGTTGAACAGTAGGGGGCCAAGTATGGATCGTTGTGGGACTCCTGTTGAAGTGGGAAGATATGTGGAGATGGATCCTTGCCATTTTCCAGCATTTTTAAATTTTCTTTTTCTGTCTTTTACCATTTTAGCAATAGATTTGTTTTTCTTTTACCTCATAATTTGTCTTCTTCATCACTTATTTCAGAACCATCTTCTATGTCCTCTTTATTATTTTTTCTCATCCAAATTTTCTTCTATTTCTACTACTAAAATTTCTTCTTTGTTCATTTTCTGCTTTTTCCTTACAGTTATTTGGATTTTTGCAATCTATCCATAAATGTCCAATTTTGTAACATTTCAGTTCACATTTTTTGCATTATGTCCCATTCCCCACAAATGTATTCTTTATCACAGTTACTTATAAAATGGTCTTTTCCACAAAAAAAAATGTTTTGGGCTGTCCCTATTATTTTACAACATTCCCTCCACATTTATCGTGCTTAGTGTATGTATAATTTGTTTCCCTTTATATTTTTAACACAATATTACATTCTCTTCCACCAGTCCATAAATCTGTTTTATCATAAACTTTTGTAATATCCAGTACATCTTTACATAATGTTTTCAACTGCCCTTTCAAAGTTTCTTTCCACCTCAGTTCGAAATTGTACATGTTTTTTTCTTTGTTTCCCTGTTAAATGTTTTTATCAGATAAAAATTCCATGGGCAGGATTCACAAAGCCTCCATGTAAGAGTTACAAGGCTTACACGAGGCTACAGTTAAACGGTGTGATGTCAGCATGTCATGCATATGCATGAGGGCATGCTGAATCACACCTAAGGCTTACACGGTCCGTGGAAGACAGTAGGGGGCGTGTCCATAGGCCGAGCCCTGCAAGCGGACACGCCCCCAGAAGAGTAAAAGTGCCTAAAGTAAACCCCCACGACAGGGTACATGGAAATGTGAATAAACACAACACAACACATGCCCCCACAGACTATGAACATAAAATTATATAAATGAACATGTTATATTTTTTTAAATTGTAAAGATGTTTGCCCGTGAGTGCGTTTTTTGCGGTGAAGTGCCCGTAACTCAGCCACGCTTTGTGTGGGCGTGCCCGTAGCTCAGCCACAGTTAGCAGTAAGTGGAAAAGCATATAAGAACTAACTATGCAAAGTAAGCCAAAAAGCAATAGCGTAGCGGCAGAGAAGTTGGCTGAAGAGCAGGCAGTCATGGTTCGAGCCCCCACAACATCAATTTTTATTTTTAGTGAAATAAGCACGAAACAAGTCCCTGACATATATGTACACATATAAAATTATATTTTATGTAAAATGTAATGAAATAGGCCATTTATTTTGAAGAAATGTGAGATAAAATAATAACAAATGCCAGATGTGCCTGTAGCTGAGCTACAGTTTAACAAGGTGAGTGCATCTGCCCGTAGGTGAGCAGTGGTTTAACAGGTGTAAAATGAGTGCCCGAAGGTGAGCAGTGGTTCAACAGGTGCAAAATGAGTGCCTGTAGGTGAGCCATGGTTTAACACGCTGAAACTGTGTGCCCCTAACTGAGCTGAGCGTAATATGCGTGCTGACAGCCAAATGAGGTGTAAACCAGCGTAACCCGTTTGCGCGGAGCTGCGCACCGCGCCAACAAGCTAACCGACGGCAACGTTGAGCAAGCTGTAACAAAACTGCCTTTACACAGACACACCCCCTAGCCTGTCTAGACAGTCATAAAATATAAAAAGCAGTGGCCAGGTTCGAACCCAGGATACCATGCACCATAGTCAATGTACTGAACCACTAAGCCATGACAGCTGTACCTAGCAATGCAGTAATAGCAAATATATAGGAATGAATAGAAAGAGGAGCATGACAAAGCAGGTTTTGTGAAGATGATACAATTCCAAAATGGCCAATCACAGATAAGTGTGGGAAAAATGGCATATATAAGCCCCATAGGCGGGAATACACAGCATAACCGATTGTAGAACTAACTTGCAGCCAGAATGTCAGGAGTAGGTGAGGGCAGTTGCTTCCGAGCACAGAGGTGGGGCATTGAGGAGTCCAGATATATGGTCTGGCTCCTTGTCCACAATCATGAGGCCCAACTCATGCAGGGCCAGGTCCTGTGGGGAGCATATAGGGCTGAGGCATGGGACCGGTTGGCTCATGATCTCACCAGTGCCACAGGGATTCCAAGGACTGGTGAGCAGGTCCGTCACCACCATACGGACCTGAAGAGACGTAAGCAGGACCAACTGAACCTTGGATCCAGGAGGCCCGGCAAATGCCTACCGCCCCATTACTGAGTAAGTTACATCTAATTATGTATGTAAGAAATTAACCTAGCTGATATTATGGAGATGTGTATTCCAATATTACTTTATTTATATTACAGCTGCAGGTGGCCGTTCTGCGAACCGCAGAGCCTATGGCGATAGGCTGGAGCGGTTATGCCACCAGGCAGGTCAGTAATCCTCTCCCTGTAACTGTAAATAAATATAAAACTATGACAGTTAGCAAAAGAGTGTAGTGTAGTCACTAAGTAATAAAATGTGCAAGTAACAGTGTAAGAGTGTTTGCAAGTATTGCTTGATTACAAAAGTGTGTTGCAGTCTGTAATCCAAACAGAAAAATGAAAATGTCTGAAATAAAGTCTGAAATAAAGATGCCCCACCTGTAATATAATAGTACACAACCTGCAGCAGGCTGAAAAGTACAGCTGCAGAAGATGAGCAAATCACATGTGTGAAATATATCCCTGTTGAAATACTGAAACATGACAGAAGTGAGACTGTTGGAAAGGATTGTAATAACTACAGGTAAAACATGTCAATAAAGCCTAGAAGTAAGTACCATCCTGAATTGTAAAAATAAAACAAGTGAGAGAGTGTGAGAAATAGTTATGAATCCACCAATAAAGTAGTAATAACTCCTGAATAAAGTATACTGCAGTCAGTACAGAATGAAATGAATGTAACAAGCAGAACCAAACTGCGAAATGTGTTCAAAATGTTCCTGCAGCTGGAATGTGTATCCCAAAATCTGGATATGTTGCTCTCAGTCTGCAATATGCAGATAGTATGATTGTCTGAAATACCAAACATCCACAGTTGTCTATAGCTATATAAAGCAAATGTAGCAGGATGATGTAGCTGAACAGAGCCAGATATGAATGTGTATGAATAAAAATGAAAATGTATATTGATGTAGCAGTAACATTCCTATCACCAACTTGAGCATATATATGCATTTGCAGCCACCTACTTCAGGGTCAGATATGCACATCGCACTGGCAGGTTATGTTCTATACCATGCTTCGTGACCACAGGACCTGTAACACACAACACAACCAGTCCAGACCACCCCTCCCACATCCAGGACACACACTTTGCTTCCCTGGGAACAGTGCCAGGATATGCAGGTGTTCACATACACCATTCCAGTTGTTAACGTCAGGTACAGGCATATTGTGTGTGGGAACTACTCAGGCCTCTACAACATTACCCTACAGCCACTACAATTTGTGAGTCCATGTGCTATGGCAGAACGACTCACCACAGCCACAAGGGGGAATACATATTGCACCTGACCATCTGCAACATGGGTACTCACTGTTCCACACCAGAGGTAGACCACCATTGTTGATATCTGACCATACTCACCTTTCCCTGGATATCCATATCCCATCCCCACCCCCAGGCAAGGTTGTCACTGCAAACAAACTGTATTTATCAAAAGCAGACTTTACACTTGTGAAGACTGGGGTGGAAGACTTCAAAGGACCCATGCTGGGGGAGTATACAGGCCACTCTGCATAATCCTTGACAATTGCATTCTATGAGCATGTGGAAGGTTTGCATTGATCATGCTATCCCAAATATACCCATGACTGCTCCACAACAGGACACCTGTCAGGTGTACACCAGCCATATATGAGCTGTCCAACAGACAGAGTGAGCTAATACATTGCAGAGCAGTAGCCCACAGAGAGAGGACATCTCTGAACAGTACCGGCATGACACTTCTATCCCTCATAATCATCACGACACAGTGTTGACAGTGAAATTGTCCAGACAATGCAGATAAGGCTCCCCTCAGTCTGTTATTGATGCCCACTTACTGTTAGAGGTCCTCAGCAACCCTCTTCCAGCACACACCAACAACATGGATGTGGCTTAGCAAATTCAAACCCTGGGATCTCCACTGTGTCCCTGCTTGACAGAGGCACAGCACACTAGCCTCACACGGTGCCTTATGTGACCTACTTTACAGTGGCACAGTAGCCTACTGTACTGGGAGGCAGACGCCAAGCACACTCTGGCTAAGCTGTCATTCCCTAGGGCAAACAGCCTATGTTGACCTCTACACCCATATGTTTAATTGTCAGATGCACATTATTTGTTGCTGATAGACTGTTTGCAGGTCTTTATTGCCATAGCATTCCCTGTTTGTATGAACAACTTGTGTATCTGTGGAAGATGTTTGCATATGGGAGGGATCCACTATATCACGTATGTCTCTGTAGTCATTTAACTGTGTGCACTGGGCAGATTGCTGTAATGTGGTTGGTTCCTGGAATAACACGTACAAATACCAGATATGTGTGGCCAACTGCTAAACTGAGATTTGGCCTAAGTGTGTGAGCATGCCCAGTTCAGCCTTCCCATGGCATGTTGTCTGACATATGTCTCATTTATCAAAGTGTGCGAGCATGCCCAGTGTGAGCTTTCCATATGTTGAACTCTGCAGCCCACCACATTTGTGGATGAGTGTGAACTTCAACAATATCTCCTGTTTATGGTTGTGTGTTGTGTGTCATGTTGTGTAGTTACTGTCCAACTGCTTTGTGAGGGAACACAACAGGGATTATACTGTGCCTGCAGGGTTTGCATGGGATACTTTGCATACAGTTGTCAACATCCTTTCATACTGACCTGACTGTAGTACCATATAGTGTACTGGTTCAGTACTTTCACTGTGGTGGACAGTATCCTGGGCTTTAGTCCTATCACTGCTTTACATTTCCATAGTGAGCACAACAGCCTGGTTAGGGGCCAGTTATGCACATCTGACCATGTTGCATTATGTTCAGATATGAACTACTTATACCAGGCTTGTCCAACATTGGTAGTGCATTCCACAACATAGGTGTACATTGGCAAACAGTAGCGATGTGCCCTAGGCCATTTCTAATGCTAGTCGGAGAGTGTGTTTGTCCTTCGACACACATTGTAAGTGGAGTTTGCCATGACATATGTCATGGTTAGTATACTGTGCCTCCGTCTACCTGTGACATAACAGTGATACCCAGGGTAAACCTACCATCTCCCATCCACTTATCACGATTCCTCTTGAGGAGAATCGATGAGTGACTCTATGGGTAACCTGTACTGGGAGTTTACTCATGAGTGGGGGTGGCTTCTGTGTTATGGATCATGCAGTACAGCTTGTCCTATGTATGTCAGTGCTGGGGTTCAGGTCTCTCATGTGCATAGCTCACTGCCATTCAGATTGTACAAGGTGCAGCATGTTCATTGATTCCAGCTTGGACATGGCTTTATACATCAGGCACAGCTTGCCTCTGGGTGGGCAGTATGGCAGTGTGTGGAGCTGCAGTTTGTTTAATCAGGCAACACATGGCATCTGTTCAAGCTCTTTGATACTCCTGGTGAGGTACTGTTGGGGACTTTACAGTTGATGGAGGTGTCTGCTGAGGTACATCCCACAGGGGCTATTGTAGTCAATTGTAATGCTGATGAAGGATGACTGCAGAGCCACAATGACCTCCCCTTATCTAGATCTGACAACCTTCATGATTAGGTGGGTATATGGTATGTTTCTGTAAACACTACAGCCACATGTTTGTCCAATGCAGGATATCTATCACCTTGTGTCCCCAGGTCTCTCATTACATGTTAAGTACGTAATGGGTTAACACCTATGTGGTAATTGGTGGGCACTTACTGTATATCCACGGGGGTTGACTATACATTTTTCTGCAATTAGCTTGCTGACATGGCTATGGCACCAGTTGTCTGTTTCTATGTGGCCCTTTTGTGGGATGCTTGTGTCAGCTGGAGGGTCAGATATGGTGGGCAGTTTGTAGTCCTCTGCATACATGTTCAGACACAGTCCTTCCATGTTGGCCTGTACCTATGGGACATATATACCAAATGAGGGAGGTCCCAGGACCAAGCCTTGTGGGATGCCAGTTATATCTGGTTTGTAGTCTGACATGGCTGCAGCATGTCTGACCATGTCAGTTCTGTCCTTGGTCTGGTTTGCAACCCCTCTACTGACATAGGTGTTTATATTTAAGCTGGTGAGCATATCTATAATGAACACGTACGTTATTGTATGGAAGCCTTTGCAAGGTCCAGCTACGCTGTGTGGACCACATTGCCCTCATCAATGACCTTAATGACTGTTTCAAATGAGTCAAACATGTTTAGGGGCAGGATCTGCACTTAAGAAAGCCACACTGGGTAGGGTCCAGTGTCAGTAGGTCCCCAATATCTTTATGTCTGCGGTACATGCTGATCCTTTCCATAGCTGTGCAGACCAAGCTTCTCAGGATTCTGGGATGGTAGTTTGCAGTATCCATTCAGGCAACATCTTTGTTGAGAAGGACCACTGTTGTTGTACACTGCTCTTTGGGTACATATTCTGTGGTAAGGCTGACATTGAGCAGTAGTGTGATTTGGCATTCCATTCTTCTTGGAGTCCATGTTGGACTCAGCCCAGGACACCATCTCATACCATTGCTGCTGTGTGTTTTGCTTTGTAGGTGCTGGCTGTTACCTCAGCATCTGCAATGTCAGGGGGCCAGCAGTCTGCTGGGATAGATATTTTGCATTCGGGGGGGGGGGGGGTTTCACTGCACCTGTCAGGTTGTATGTTGGCAATATGTGTGTGTGTTTGGTATGTTGTTTGTACTATTTGTGTGATTCAGAGCATATCTGTGAATTCCCAACATGGTTCCTACCATCAGTTGAGTAAGCCTTGGGATTATCCTTAGTGTCCTGTACAATTTGTATCTTCATAGGTTCATAGGTTCATACTAGGCTATCCACCCTAGGGCATTTGTAAGCCTAACCAGAGTGTGTGTGTCTTTCGCCGCCCCTTGCTATGTGAATATTATGGCCATTTATGATTTACTTTACTGTGCCTCTGTCTGGACGTGACACAGTGAAGACCCCCAGTGTACATCTACGATCATCCATCCACTTGGCAAGATTCCTGTTGAAGAGTGTCACTGAGGGGCTCTGCCTAACATGGAGTGGGATTCTGTTCCAGGGTGTGGGGAGCCTCTGGGTTATGTATCTGTCCCTCCAGCACATCCTATTTCATTATGTGTTGAGGTTGACATCTCTCACTCTCACAGCTCCGATGGCTTTGAGTTTTCTGGGGTGGAGCATGTCCATTACTCCTGTGTTGGACATGGCCTTGTACAACAGACATACAATGCCTCTGTGTAGGCAGTATGTGACTGCATTCAGCTGGGGTGTCTACAGCCAGGCAGCATATGACATATATTTGAGACCCTTTATCCTCTTGGTGAGGTACCTTTGAGGTCTTTCTAACTGCTGCAGGTGTCAGGTAAGGTACATCCCAAATGAGGCATTGTACTAGATTATGGGTCTGATAAGAGAACAGTACAGGGGCACAATGACCTCTATTGACGTAGATGTGAATCCTTTCATGATACTGTGTCCAATATAGACAGTCTTCCTAGCCACAGGCAATGTGTGTGTCTCATAACAGGTTACTGTCCACTTGTGTCCCTAGGTCCCTAGGTCCCTGATTACTCCTTCCATACATAATGGTTTACCACCTATGTGGTAATTTGTGAGTACCTTGTTTGGTATTTGGTGGGACATTCATACTGTCCAGTGTCTTCAGGACAGCTGGGTGGGGTTCCTGTGTGTGAGAGTGTGGTCTGTATCATGCTACAGACTGTGCAGCAGTTTTGCCTATGGTTAGGTGCACATGGGTGGTCTCCGATGCTTCGTGCATTGTCAGTTACCTGGACGTATGGGTGTCTGTGCTGAATATGGATACTCCCCCTCCTTTTATGTTTTGGTCCAGGTTTTGGGGCCATAACGCATGATATCAGGTATAACCTGGTAGTGCTGGTGTGCTGTCAGGAGGCTTGCAGCAGGTTTCTGTCACTGCACAGACATCGATGTTCTCCATACTGGGGAGGGCCTCAGGAGCATGCATATTGCGGTTTACACATCTGGCATTGGTCAGCATTACCCTTATGTTTCTTACCACTTATGTTTTCTAGGGTGGTGGGTTAGTCTTTTCAGCCTTGCCTACGTAAGGCTCTATGGACGTGGCAAAAGCCTTATCCAATATCCAGACACCCAGGGGTAACAGGTGCAAGCCATCCCTGGAACAGCAGCATGGCTTGTGAAGCATGACATCCCAAGCAGACAGACATTAGATCCTCTTGGAATGACAGCAGTAATTGTGCCACTTGTTAAAGCTGATCATTCTGTGATTGTACTTTGGCATCATTCTTGGTGAGGGTAGGATGCTGCAAATGGTCAGTGTCATACCAGCCTGGAGTACATACTCAGAGAGCTCATCTATGTCTCTTTTCATGTAGTCCAGGGAGGTACATCTCAGGTCATTCACGCCAGCATGGACAATGACTGCATCATATTTCTACTTGCTTTGGGGTGACCTGCGTACTTGTGTTATGTGGCGTATTGTATCAGCCTACATGCAGCTTACTGTACCCTTTCCCTTGTTCAGTCTGGTAATCGGGACAGCAGTGTGTCTGACTATGGAGTCACCTATTACAACTGTATCAGGCATGTTGTTTCTCCTTCTGGCCTGTGACTGTTTGGCACACCAGCTTTGTGTACTATGTGTTGCATGTGCTATGTTTGGAGGTTGTGGTTGCTTGGGGGTCTGCTTTGGAGGCCTCTGTTGGTGTGGTGTGTTTGTAATTAGGGCCTCCGGGAATGTTTTTCTGTGTTTATGTCTTTGGTTTGCAGTTGTGATAGGTCTATGTGGGACTGGGTTTGTGGTGTGTGTGGTTACCTTCTCCTCCTGACTAGTTTTGACAGTACTGAGTTGAGGGAGCTCAGCCTCCGGTTTGGATAAATGGTTGCATCTCTCACATATATTTGTATTTCTTGGGGGGAGTTGAGGGTTGTCTGTGTACTTGCGGCAGGTGTAACATTGCCTCAGGATTCACACATTCAACTTGTTGTAGCTGGCCTTAGTGGATTGTATGTGTGGACATATTTTATTGCCATACTACTGATCAGTGATTACTTCCCTTTTTATGTTTGCTCTATCATGTAGTAGCTTCCTCATTCTCTTGCATGGTTTGGTAATGGCTGGAGTCCAGCATGCCAGATGCCTGTGTGTATGGCATTGTGTCTTGTTGTTATTTGTGATTGCATAATCCAAGCATTCCTGGCTGTGTTCATGGAATGCCTGTATAACATGTTCTGAGGTGTGGCCCATATTTTGCACCTGCACAGGGCCTTTAATGGATTCCACATCAGTTTGGAGGAGTGCAACTTATGCTTTACACATGTTTTTCACTGTGGTTTTCTGGCCAGTTACTGTGGTCAGGATGTGTATATCCAGTGTGATTACTCTATGGTCTGGTCTTACCAGTGAGGGATACACTTCTCATCTTGCCATCCAGTACCCATGTTGCTGATTATCACTTCCAGTATGCTTACCCCTCTTGTGGGAGTGGTACATTGTTCCTGGGCATTTTGGTTTATGGATTCTAGGAACTTTTCTCCTACAGTGTTGGAGCTAGTATAATACTCCCAGTCTATGTCTGGGTATTTTCAGTCAACCAATATAATGTGGTTTGGGAGGCTTGATATATTCATGTATTCCAACATAGGCCAGGTGCAGTTCCTGGTGTTAGGACAGTAGTCTGTAGCAGGCTATAAACTGGGAAGCAGTTTTAGCCACTGTTACTTGACCATGGCTAGTCCATGCTGCTTCTTGTTGTGGTACCAACATGGGGGTGTTGTTATCCTTGACAATTATTGCTAGTCACCCTCCTTTTGTAGCTTGTTCCATGTTTTGAGGCTTTACAGCACAGTATGAGGTGTAACCTGGTAGTGTTAGGGTGCTGTTGTGAGCCTTGACCCAGTTTTCTGTTACAGGACAGATATCAACATTCTCCATACTGGGTGAGTTTACACTGCACGCATCTTGCTGTTTAGACTTCTGGCATTGGGTAGCATTACATCTAGGTTCTTATCCCTTGTGGTACCTATGGAGGTGGGTTTGTGTTTTGAGCCTTACCTATTCAGGGCATGCTGTGGGTAACAACAGCCTTTGCCAGTATCCATGAGGCCTGGACTGATAGGTGCACGCCACCCCTAGCGGGTGGAGCATCATGTCATGCTCAGCATGTCATCCCAGGCTGGCACACATTGGATCCCCTTTGACTAACTGCAATACTTCAGCCAATTATTGCAATTGATCATCCCATCGTCATATTGTGGCATCATGCTTGGTGAGGGTAGGATGTTAGTCAGGGTCCTCAAGTGTGCATATACTACATGGTGTTACATTACTTAACACATGGCATTCATGCCTCAGGTGGTGCTGCAGGGCTGCCTCTGTCGGATGCACATATTACACTCCCTGTACATGTTTGAGAGCAGGTTATGTCATTTTAGGCATCCATGTTATTATATGAGTGAGTCAGAGAGGGGTATCATTCCCAGGGTTCCTACTGAGCCAGTGTATGTGCTATGCGTTGCCTCTTTGCCAAGGCCAGGGCATACTGGGCACGCCTCCTTCTGCCTACTGGGGCAGGCTCAGGTTGTTCCTCCTCCGAGTCATGCTCTGCCTGTGATGGCCTTGGCAATGGTGGGGGGCTGTTTGGCCTGGCGCTATGCTGGTCCTGCTGCAGCTGTTTTCACAAGATCATATTATGTAGCATAGCACATACCATGACAATTTGGGTACATGTAGTTGGTGAGTACTGCAAGGCTCCACCAGATGTGTCCAGACACCGGAACCGTGACTTGAGCAGCCCAAACACATGCTCTATTACATTACGTGTTTGTGCGTGTGCCTCATTATGGCGTTCCTGTTCAGGTGTGTGTGCGTTTCTGATGGGTGTCATCAGCCACGGCTCCAGTGCATAACCTGCATCCCCCACTAGGTGTCCGTGTGGGATGTCCCCATTGGCAAATGTCTGGTACAGCTGCGTTAAATGCCAGATATGGGAATCATGGTAGCTCCCAGGGCAGCCAGCACACACATTCATTATTATGCCCTAGGCATCACACACGACCTGGCAGTTGATGGAGGGGAAGCCCTTGCGGTTAATGTAGGCCCTACCCCGCTCACCGGATGGTGCTTTGATGCATATGTGCGTGCAGTCTATTGCACCCACTACCTCAGGGTATTCTGCTATTTGATGGAAGAGACGCATATTGTTGGCCAATACCATACGGGCATTGGGGAAATATACATGATCACCGACATGTGCTGACATGGCATCCAGGAACTGGTGCAGTACCCTGGAGGCTGATGCCTGTGATATCCCCATCATATCACCAGTTGGTCTCTGGAAGGTACCTGTTGCTAGTATTCTTAGGCCAACACATACCTTGGTTTCCACTGGGATGGGTTCCCCTCTGTTGGTTCTGTGTGTGAGGCATGGCCTGCACAGCTCGACAATTTGCTGCAGGAGGTCTCTGTCCACTCTATAGCACTCTACTATCTCCAGCTCATGTAACCCATGGTAGGTGACCCTGGGCCTGTACACTCTTCTCCGTCTCCTCACTGTGGGTAGTCTGGCACCATCTGCATTGTCACCACCCTCAGCAAGTCGCCTATGTCTCCTTATGACAGCTATGGCAGCCCCTAGCATTTCTGCTCTGAGTTCAGCTTTTTCAGTTTTCACTTCTAATAGCTTACTCCTGTCTTGCAGTGTCTCTTGAGAGAAACATCTTGCACTGCTGTTTGCAGAGTTTTAAGTGCTTGGCTGAGCTACTATTCTGCATGTGTAATTGCCTGCTTCTAATTGTTTTCACCTGCTAGCTCCAGCAGTATTCCCTGCTAGCTTCCTACTAATTCTGTTGCTTCCTTTTTCCTTTCTGTTTCCTCAGGGGGGAGCAACGCGCATACCAGCAGAAACACGCTCACAGTGGCTTATACGTGCGCACACATGCTTACACAGTTCAGAATCTGCTTATTCAGGTTAAAAACGCGCGCACACCAGCGCAAACAGTCTTAGAAGTCTGCCAACATGATCCCATATGCTCAGTCTGCCTTAAACGTGCGCATACTGCCCTACC
Organism: Protopterus annectens; assembly: GCF_019279795.1. Taxonomy (NCBI): domain Eukaryota; kingdom Metazoa; phylum Chordata; order Ceratodontiformes; family Protopteridae; genus Protopterus; species Protopterus annectens. The sequence goes on from NC_056748.1 coordinate 459,301,292, forward strand.
CTAGCCTCATGGTGCGCACAGGTGCGCATGCATGCCCAGCAAAAAACTTTGGTGTAAGCAACAGTGTACACCTTCCATTTCTTGACTTTCCCATGCTTATCTTGTGGCACTCCTCTTTCCATGATATGTGCCTGACATCTGTCATGTAACACTGACCTCCAATGAACTGCATTTCTTTCTACCATTCCCCCCTGTGATGTCACCTATCTCCTACTCTATTCCTCCCCCTTATGTATCTCTTTCACTACTCAGAATGTGCTCATTTACTATGTGACAGTGGAATTCAGTATCCTAACACTCATTTACATCAGATTGCTTACTAATGCTTAGTTACATCTCTTAGACTCAGCTTCCCCCCTAAGCAACCACTAAACGGTGGCCATGTTGTTTTTGGTCTGCTGGTCCCTGTATTGTAAATCCATGTATTGCATAAAACCCACATTTGTGGGTTTATAACCTTCATTTTTATGTTTTATACAGCGCAACCCATTTTCATATTTGCATCGGGGTACCTTGCCAATGGCCACATATTTGGCCATTGACATGCTGCCTGACACATATGCACCCTTTATTTGGAGCTGACATGGCTCCATTGTGATTTTTGCAGAAACTGTTGTCAACTGAGTACATTTCTGCAGGTAAAACGGCTCTTACATGGGCTACTTTCTGCTTCGTGGATCGCTACTCTGCCTCATTTGCATGCCTTTTGGCTGCAAGTGAGGTATTTAGCATATCCACGCCCAGTCCGTGTAAGAGACATTTTAGCTGGTCTCTTACACGGAGTTTCGGGCTGTTCCTGGATCGCAAAGCTTGCATGGAGTCTTACACATCTCTTACACTCCGTGCAAGCCTTCGTGAATCCTGCCCCATAGTTTATAATCTTTCTTTTTACATATTCTCCAAGAAAAATTTCCATTGAAAAACAGTGTCAAATATAATGTCACAAAATGTCTCTTTGTTAATAAGAATAAATGCTCTTACCTTATGTGCTTTTACACCCAAACAAACTATTAAATTGTCCCACACTTCATGCCTGTCCATTTCATTGTCTTCTTTACTTTGAATCCTTACCATGTACTTCCATTTTTCATTTTCTTCTGCCTTCTTTTCAGCTACTTCCCTTTTGCCTTATTTTGCTTTCTCTGCATATGTTTTCTTTTCCATCTCACCACTATTGAGAATTGTCTCCGCCTCCTCCTTTTGTATTTTTTCCTTAATGTCCTCCCAGGAAATCTCCCCTTTGTTTTCTGACTCATTCTGCAGCACTATATTTCTTTAAAGAAATCATTCTGTGACCCTGCTGACTAGAGGATTGCAATTATATATCCATCTTTTGCCAACTCATCTCCATCAGATTTCTTTTAAAACAACTCTTCAATATCCTGCATTCTCTGGTCTCGGTATTTGCTTTTCCCTCCATTTCTCTTACTGCCCCATCATCATCTTCTCTGTCCATTTGCCTGCCTGTATCTCTGGGTCACCACTGCACCTGGAATAGAAACAGGAAGTGGTCCTCAAAACAGGTCCCACTTTGCAACAACAATAAGTGGGGGAAGTTCCCTGATGTCCTGACCAAATTTCCCCTACAGGTATAAATACCACCTCAGATCTCCCTTGAAAAGAGACTGCTAGGGTAATGGGACTAACCATTCCATTAACAATGGATAAATAAATAAACAAAAGTGATGTACCAGCACTTGAAGAAACTCTTCACAATTGGAAATGTAAGGACTCTTTTCAAGGAATGGTTCTGTTGTAGACCATAGGAGCAGTTGTTTTTTTACTGTCTTAAAATGCAGTTGATGGAGGATATTTAAACGGAAGATACTTACACTTTCTGTCTGGAGTAAAACAGAAATAATAATGGAGTACCAAAAAACAGAGACATTTGAGACTAATTGATATACTGTGTAGAACACAAAAGTGGAAATATGTTGGTTTAATAGCAGAGCATTAGATTAGAGACTGTGGATTTATTTTTTGCGTACATATAGTTTTGTGTAGTACATGGGCAGTGTTGAATTGTTGCCAGGTATTATTTTACATTAGTTATGAATATTTTGTAATGTATTCATCTTTGATATTTGTTTGCTATACTGAGGGATAACCATGTCTGTGTGATTTAATTTTTAGTTGATGTTGATTAAGTAATCTAAGAGGCCTTGGAGTGTGTACTTGCACACTGTTTAATGGAGAAAATCTTCAATAATTCTTGACAACCATTCCCCCTTTATATTATATATACTATCTTCCATAATGTTTTCCATTTTAGTTTTAGACCTTGTTTGTATTATTTTCATAAAGATTTTAATATTATTCAATACTATCAGTCTCCATTTCTTTTATTCTCTTCTATCTTCCTTCTTCCATATGAATTTAGGTATTCCACTTTATAAATCTTTATATATAAAATCTTCATTGAATCATTCATTCAAAATCTTTACAAAAAAAATTTTTCCAGTCACTTAAATTGTATATATTTCATACCCTATTCCATCTGGTCCTGCACCTAAATCTGTATTTACTTCTATTAATACACTATCTAGCTTATTTAAAGTAATCTCCTTTTCCAACTCTTTATTCCCTGTTACTGTTAACTTTTTTTTTACTCTCCATGTTTTTTTACTTCCTTCTTTTTTCATTCAACATTTCTTGTACGTATTGTGCTATACTATTCATAATCTTATCCTGAGTACTTTCTATTTCTGCTTTTGCATTTTTTTATTTTTGTCTTTACACTATCATCTTCCTTTGTTAATCTGCTTAAGTAACTCAACACTTCTGTTTTTCCTTGTAAAAAATATTTTGCTTATATAACAATTATATTTTTATTGATTTCTTTCATATATTTTTTCTTTGTCAAAATACTTTCTATCATTATGCTCTAAATCTTCCAATGTATTGTTGTATGTTTTTATATTTTTCTTTCTTGACCTTTCTCATCATATTACAGCTTTCCTTAAATATCATCCACCATTCAGACCAGTTTTATAAAATGTTCTCATAGTAATATGAACTTTCCATAACTACCTCCCTTCTCCTATAACTAAATCTTCTGATACTATAAAATAATCTATTTCAGCTCTATACATATCCTTTTGTAAGTCTTGATGAATTTTTGTCCCAAAGTTTTAACTTACCACATCTTCTAATTTATTTATTTGACATTTGTTTACCAGGAAGGTCCGACTGGGCCAGAAAGTGCATGTTTTCAGTGGAAGACTGGAGAGAAAAGCTCCACAATGACAATATTTCAGAATCAAGTACAAATATTTTAAATCACAAAGTATCATGTTACACTACAAAACATAAGAGTGAAAGAAAGAAAATGTAATGAGAAAAACAGAACATCTGTTTACAGTAGAGTGCAGTGAAAAATAATAACATGAGCCGAGGAGTTGAGAACATGTGAGGAAAACTTCAGTAGTCATATTATTTATTAAATAGATTAATATGTGGTAAATGGGACCTGAGATAATTCTAATAAGCTATTTAAAGAGTTATCAGAGATTACATGATTACAGACAGTGAGTTGAAATTAAGTGATGTCTTAGTATGAGAGAGGTGTTCATATTATGGTTATAGAGAGAAGTAGGATGGAGAGAAGGAGATTATAAGAAAAGTGCAGGGTAGGGTGTATTCAGGTAACTTAGGTGAGTAGGGAGGAAAGAGGTGGAAAAAAGGTCTGCAGAGATGAATTAAATAAGGTAAGGTGGGGGAAACAAAAAGGAATGGAGTAGGAGGCTGGAAAGGATTGTGAGTGTGATCTAGGTTGAAGGGGGTGAGTGAAGTATAGTGAGTAAATTCAGCCAGGACTGGCACAGGAGCAGGTCCAAGATTTTGTAAGGTATTCTTTTTAGGGAGCATTTAAAGGTGGGTAGGTCAGAAATAGTTCTGGTGGTTAGATGTAAGGAGTTCCATTTTTGCTACTGAATATGAATATAGGCTTTATCTAGGGGATTTATTCAGCTTATTTATGGTGAGAAGTTGTTTGTTTTCCAATTTAAGAGTTCTTTTTGGAAAATACATATTGATTAAAGGGATAGGAGCTGGGCAGGCTAATGGTTTGTGTATGATTTTATGTAATGTTATAAGCTGAATGTAGGAGAGGTGGTGGGTGAGTTCCAGCCAGCTAAGGGTATGCAAAACTTTGCAATGATGGGTAAAGGAGGATGAAGTAGTAGCAAACTTGGCAAATTTTTTTTGTAGCAGCTTTCATGTTTGTTTTTTATGGATGTTTGTAAATTGTTTAGAATTGCTACTTCACAGAGTAGGGAGGGTAGATGGTAGGCTTTAGCTAGAGTAATGTTTGTGTCTGTGCTCAAAAAACAATTGTTTCTATATAGCATGTCTATTTTTTGATGGGTTGCTTGATATTGCTTTAGGTATGGAGATCAAATTTAAGATTATTATCTATTATGACTCCTAATAGTTTGGTATGGTGGATTAACTTGATTTCAGTGCAATTTGCCAAAAAGATTTTGAAAGATGCTTTGTTAGGGGTGTAAGTTTTGGGGGTAAAAAGGAGGAGTTTGTTTTTTTGGTGGTTGAGTAAGAATTGTGCTGTTGTAAGTCAGGTTTCAATGGAGATGACAGCTTGCTAAGTGATTTCTTGGAGGTGAGTTAAGGTGTTTGAAGAGCAGATGACAGTAGAGTCATCTGCATATTGAATCAAGGTGCCGTAACAAGAAGATGAATGTAGCTTATTGATAAATATGTTGAACAGTAGGGAGCCAAGTATGGATCGTTGTGGGACTCCTGTTGAAGTGGGAAGATATGTGGAGATGGATCCTTGCCATTTTCCAGCATTTTTAAATTTTCTTTTTCTGTCTTTTACCATTTTAGCAATAGATTTGTTTTTTCTTTTACCTCATAATTTGTCTTCTTCATCACTTATTTCAGAACCATCTTCTATGTCCTCTTTATTATTTTTTCTCATCCAAATTTTCTTCTATTTCTACTACTAAAATTTCTTCTTTGTTCATTTTCTGCTTTTTCCCTGGCTGTTGGCAAGGTAGCTACTAATATTTTTCTTGCATAATTTCCTTTCTTTTTATGCTTGCCTCTTAATTCACAATTAAATTCTCCTGTTATAATATTCATATTTATCATTACATAGTCTAAAATCTGATGAAATAAGCTTTCTCTTTTTTTAGAATTAGTATAAGCATATAATTTTATAATTCTGTATACTTGTTCTTTCCATTTTAAATCTACAATGGTTAATCTTCCATTTTTTGCTAAAGTTAAATCAAATATATTCAATGTATTTCTACAGATTATGGCTATTCCAGAACATCTCTCATTTCCCAAATTCCAGATTCTTTCCTCCCCGTAGTTTCTCTGTTTGTAATCTTTCTTCATTTGTTAAAAATCTTGTGTCTTGTAATATAATTACATCTACTTCACATGTATTACAACACCCCCAAATACCTATTCTTACTATATACTTAAAACTATTCACTTTTACAGAAAGCACTCTAAACTTTTCATTTTCCCCTTTCCTTAGTTTCATGGTTTCATAAGTTCATAAGTAATTACTGGGTTAGCTTTCTTAATAGGTCATTCTAAGTCTATCCAATTTCCCTCCCAAAGGTGAGAATCAAACACTAACTTGTGTCTGTGAATCAAACACTTAAACCATTATACCAGCCCCCAATCATTAGCTGTATACTCTTTTTCATTTATTTCCTTTCTTTTTTCTTTTGTACCTATCCCTTTAAATTTTCTTTTTCTGTCTTTTACCATTTTAGCAATAGATTTGTTTTTCTTTTACCTCATAATTTGTCTTCTTCATCACTTATTTCAGAACCATCTTCTATGTCCTCTTTATTATTTTTTCTTATCCAAATGTTCTTCTATTTCTACTACTAAAATTTCTTCTTTGTTCATTTTCTGCTTTTTCCTTACAGTTATTTGGATTTTTGCAATCTATCCATAAATGTCCAATTTTGTAACATTTCAGTTCACATTTTTTGCATTATGTCCCATTCCCCACAAATGTATTCTTTATCACAGTTACTTATAAAATGGTCTTTTCCACAAAAAAAAATGTTTTGGGCTGTCCCTATTATTTTACAACATTCCCTCCACATTTATCGTGCTTGGTGTATGTATAATTTGTTTCCCTTTATATTTTTAACACAATATTACATTCTCTTCCACCAGTCCATAAATCTGTTTTATCATAAACTTTTGTAATATCCAGTACATCTTTACATAATGTTTTCAACTGCCCTTTCAGAGTTTCTTTCCACCTCAGTTCGAAATTGTACATGTTTTTTTCTTTGTTTCCTTGTTAAATGTTTTTATCAGATAAAAATTCCATAGTTTATAATCTTTCTTTTTACATATTCTGTGAAAGCAGCCACCACGAATCTATCAGCAAGGCACAGATTACAGCAACTCCCAAGTAATGACCATTGGCAATCTTTCAAAAACAGCAAGAACTTTTATTCAAATAACGTGAAATGGCGATAGCCAAGCTATGCTTCTGCAGATCTCAATTCAAAATGAAATCTGTGATGCTTATATACATCTTTTAGTCGGGCTCATTAGACATACAAATACAATTAATCAATTATAAATTAGTAGTCATAGAGACAAAAAACAATCTAGAAAACAGTTTAAAAAACAGTTTAAAATGCATTACCTCAAACTGTTCATATAAATTATGCACATAGCAATGTAATAATAAATCGTAACCATCATTCAAATCAAACAACAATGTTTATCTAAAACAGCTCCAGAATTCTAAAACATCAGATATATATTTTAGTTCAGTATTAAGCTAACCTTCATTTCCGTCAAGCATATCAGCCATTGCAGTATTCAGCATAATAAAACTAAATAAAACAACTCACTACTCACTAACGTGAATATATCAAAATGAACATGAAGAGCTGAAATCTACGACCAGCCGACATAATAATGGAGCTTACTTTGCCTCAGTAGAGCATTTCACGATCCAAAACCATGTGTATGTTTACAAACCATTTCTACTTTGTGTATAAAGCACATCCAAGAGCTATCACGGAAAATCACACTTCTGAAGATGACTTGAAGAAGACAAGGCTTCTTCTGTCCTAAAGCCTAGAGTATACATATCTTTTCAAGCATTAAACCGTGTTTATAACCACTACGGTTGCTTGAAACTTAATCATATCAGTGAAAGCATTGGTTCAAATAGTAACTAAGTGCCTCCCTTCTATGAACATTTAAACTAAATACATCGCTATTAAAATGAGAAAAATGAGGAAATACATAGAGTACGTAAGAAATATACACAAACATAAAAGATATGTACAAACAAGCATGATAGCCTGTATATATGGTGGATCCAAGCTCATCATATTAGCAGCTAGACTACAAAACCTCTCTGAATGTCAAATAAAGCAATAGCTTAAATAAATATAAAGAGTAATATGATGTTTTATGATGTTTTATGCATGCATTTTAATGCCTCTTAGTAGGTACATCGCAGGGTGGTTTCTAGCCTATGTTGGCTTGATACAATTTTAATAAGCAAAGATAGGTTACTCTTTATATTTATTTAAGCTATTGCTTTATTTGACATTCAGAGAGGTTTTATAGTCTAGCTGCTAATATGATGAGCTTGGATCCACCATATATACAGGCTATCATGCTTGTTTGTACATATCTTTTATGTTTGTGTATATTTCTTACATACTCTATGTATTTCCTCATTTTTCTCATTTTAATAGCGATGTATTTAGTTTAAATGTTCATAGAAGGGAGGCACTTAGTTACGGTATTTGAACCAATGCCCCTTTCACTGATATGATTAAGTTTCAAGCAACTTCGGTAGTGGTTATAAACACGGTTTAATGCTTGAAAAGATATGTATACTCTAGGCTTTAGGACCCAGAAGAAGCCTTGTCTTCTTCAAGTCATCTTTCAGAAGCGTGATTTTCCCGTGATAGCTAACGCTCTTGGATGTGCTTTATACACAAAGTAGAAATGGTTTGTAAACATACATGGTTTTGGATCGTGAAATGCTCTACTGAGGCAAAGTAAGCTCCATTATTATGTCGACGCTGGTCGATTTTCAGCGTTCTTCATGTTCATTTTTGATATATTCACGTTAGTGAGTAGTGAGTTGTTTTATTTAGTTTTATTATGCTGAATACTGCAATGGCTGATATGCTTGACGGAAATGAAGGTTAGCTTAATACTGAACTAAAATATATATCTGATGTTTTAGAATTCTTTCGAGCTGTTTTAGATAAACATTGTTGTTTGATTTGAATGATGGTTACGATTTATTATTACATTGCTATGTGCATAATTTATATGAACAGTTTGAGGTAATGCATTTTAAACTGTTTTTTAAACTGTTTTTTAAACTGTTTTCTAGATTGTTTTTTGTCTCTATGACTACTAATTTATAATTGATTAATTGTATTTGTATGTCTAATGAGCCCGCCTAAAAGTTGTATATAAGCATCACAGATTTCATTTTGAATTGATATCTGAAGAAGCATAGCTTGGCTATGCGAAAGCGCTCATTTCACGTTATTTGAATAAAAGTTCTTGCTGTTTTTGAAAGATTGCCAATGGTCATTACTTGGGAGTTGCTGTAATCTGTGCCTTGCTGATAGATTCGTGGTGGCTGCTTTCACATTTTTACAGCCTTTTCTTCCTTTTGTTTGGTGAGAGCACCTTCAGCTGTGAGTAGTATTCCTGGTACTGTTATTTTACATATTCTCCAAGAAAATTTCCATTGAAAAACAGTGTCAAATATAATGTCACAAAATGTCTCTTTGTTAATAAGAATAAATGCTCTTACCTTATGTGCTTTTACACCCAAACGAACTATTAAATTGTCCCACACTTCATACCTGTCCATTTCATTGTCTTCTTTACTTTGAATCCTTACCATGTACTTCCATTTTTCATTTTCTTCTGCCTTCTTTTCAGCTACTTCCCTTTTGCCTTATTTTGCTTTCTCTGCATATGTTTTCTTTTCCATCTCACCACTATTCAGGATTGTCTCTGCCTCCTCCTTTTGTATTTTTTCCTTAATGTCCTCCCAGGAAATCTCCCCTTTGTTTTCTGACTCACTCTGCAGCACTATATTTCTTTAAAGAAATCATTCTGTGACCCTGCTGACTAGAGGGTTGCAATTATATATCCATCTTTTGCCAACTCATCTCCATCAGATTTCTTTTAAAACAACTCTTCAATATCCTGCATTCTCTGGTCTCAGTATTTGCTTTTCCCTCCATTTCTCTTACTGCCCCATCATCATCTTCTCTGTCCATTTGCCTGCCTGTATCTCTGGGTCACCACTGCACCTGGAACAGAAACAGGAAGTGGTCCTGCAAAACAGGTCCCACTTTGCAACAACAACAAGTAGGGGAAGTTCCCTGATGTCCTGACCAAATTTCCCCTACAGGTATAAATACCACCTCAGATCTCCCTTGAAAAGAGACTGCTAGGGTAATGGGACTAACCATTCCATTAACAATGGATAAATAAATAAACAAAAGTTGATGTACCAGCACTTGAAGAAACTCTTCACAACTGGAAATGTAAGGACTCTTTTCAAGGAATGGTTCTGTTGTAGACCATAGGAGCAGTTGTTTTTTTACTGTCTTAAAATGCAGTTGATGGAGGATATTTAAACGGAAGATACTTATACTTTCTGTCTGGAGTAAAACAGAAATAATAACGGAGTACCAAAAAACAGAGGCATTTGAGACTAATTGGTATACTGTGTAGAACACAAAAGTGGAAATATGTTGGTTTAATAGCAGAGCATTAGATTAGAGACTGTGGATTTATTTTTTGTGTACATATAGTTTTGTGTAGTACATGGGCAGTGTTGAATTGTTGCCAGGTATTATTTTACATTAGTTATGAATATTTTGTAATGTATTCATCTTTGATATTTGTTTGCTATACTAAGGGATAACCATGTCTGTGTGATTTAATTTTTAGTTGATTTTGATTAAGTAATCTAAGAGGCCTTGGAGTGTGTACTTGCACACTGTTTAATGGAGAAAATCTTCTGTGTGATTTGTAAAAGGTGGTATGAACAATTTTTAGGTGGTGATTAGTATAGTATTCTTAAATTTTGCTATCCTGTTTTCCATAATACTTGAAGTAGTGGGATCTGTGTGATAAATTTGCACCAAATCTGGCATTATTTTAGCAGTGTTCCAACTTAGGTTTGTCAGAGTCAAAGATGCCTGTAGTAGGTATAGCAGTAGTAGTGTTTGTGCTATGGTTGGGAGAACACGTTATGGAATATGGTATTCAGATTATTAAACATGCCTAGTTTTTAGCTTGTTTTACTTATTACTTGATACACATGCTTGTCAAACTTAAGGCTTCTGTCTCTCTATCCCAGGTATTATAACCTTATGCTGTGGCTCAAAGGACTATGGTAGGTAGCTTGTGTGATGGTGTTCAGGGTTCTAATCCTGAGATATCCAGAGATTATGGAGGTTGGCATAATGGTTACGGTCACAGCTAGAATAAATGGACCATTGAATAAAAAAGTAGTAAAGACAGTCCACAGCAGCATGCAATGGACCAACCATGGTCTGATGAAGTGGTGTTTATCACTATGAAAGTACTAACCTCTCAATAAATTTCATTTTTTATTTGTGCTTTGTGGCTTCCCAGAATCATTGGTTGGTCCGTTGCCTACTGCTGTGGATAATGGTTAAGGTGTTTACCTTACAGATAGAAAGTACAGTGTTTGATTCTCACATTGGAGAATTGGCTAAGCTTAAAATGACCCACAAGGGCAGTTAGCTTGGTACTAATCTATGAACCTATAAATTAAAATACATGTCATTGGTTCTGAATATTTTTATATAGATTTTTATTCTTATGTGCATTTTTTAAATGTCTAAAGAAGTACCTGTATGTGTGTAAGCCTATGCTTACTAAATTAGTTTTTTTTATGAGTTTTAGTGAAGTTATAACAAAAATTTACAGAACACTGTTTTCTATACAGCAGGCTAAATTTAATGAAATGCTTGAAAATGTTACATCTTTTCAACAGAAGCTTATTTTAATTAAATGTTGGAAGTTCAAACAGGATTTAAAAGATATCAGTTCTGGGAAGGTATTTTACTGGCCCAGAATTCAGAGGAAAGATCCTGTGATATCCACCAACAAATCCTTGTGTGTGACAGAGCAACCACATTGAGTGGTTGTGGAAGAAGCAGTGGATGCAGAAGACGGAACTGCTTTAGACCCCTTAAATCTACCTATGCTTCTACAAAATGCACCATTCCATATCCCTCCAAAGAAACAGCGAAACAAAACTCAGAGAAAGAGGTACAGGATAAGGTAAAGGAAAGAACACTCAGTCGCTAGTCATTCGCAGCATATTCAGATGAGTATAAAAGGTACTGTGGTTAATATCTCTCACTATGCACTTGATACGCATGAAATGGGTGTGCTACAGAAAGCTTTGACATTTATAGCCTAAAAAAGGGAGACACTATTGATGCTTTTAGGGAATTAAGCCTGTACACTAGGAATTTAAGATTATTGCTTCTTTTCACAGAGACAGCTCAGCTGGCCCCACTTCGCAGACCATGTGTGTTAACACCTGCTTCAAATCCTACTGTTGAAGCTTTTGAGAAGGTCTGTGTGGAGGATATTTATGACATTAGCGTGGGGCAAAAGGAACTATGCAGTTCCAATTTATCTTGGAGGGAGATGAAAGGGTTAATTTCAATGACTAATAACAAAGATATTGTAATAAAAATATACTGTAAAAGGGGGGGGTATGACCATTGTCATGGACTTTAACAGTTATACAGATTCTATAAATGCATGTTAAGTAATGTTGGTACATATGTACAAATTTTGAAAAAGGATACAGACCTTATACAGAAGGTCAATAAAGAAGTTTATTATTTGTACTGTGAAGGTAACTTTGCAGATGATTTGCTACTGCTTTTTCATGTTATGCATCCCATTTACCAATTTATTAAGGCCTTCCCAAGATACATAAGAATATTCAGAATCTCCTGATGTGAACAATTGTGTCATTACAAGGCTGGCTCACTTGAGCCAATATATATATATATATATATATATATATATATATATATATATATATATATTTTTTTTTTTACAAAAGAATTTGTGTCTTTTTTTTTACAACTAATGCCAGGTTTTATTAAGGACACTTGTGATTTTTTTAATGAAATTGTGTAACTGGTATTGTAAACATGAAAGAGCTGATTTGTTGCTAGTGTATATGTTCGTGGATTCACTTTTTACCGTGATACTTAATTTATATGGCATAGAAGCAGTACAGAGTTTCTTGACTTTGCAAATGACTGTAGATAACATATTTATCAGTAATGTGTTACTTTCTATGTATAGTTTTGAACAATAATATATTTACATTTCAATTTAAATGTTACTTGCAGAAACAAGGAGTGGTGATAATTACACCAGTGGCTAATACTTACGCCAAAATAATAATGCACGCATGGGAGCAAGAGCATTTACTGAGTAGGAAGACTCCATTTTATTGTGATGTTTTGTTCTATAAATGATTTGTGGATGATATTTTCTTGATCTGGGTTGGAACTGGCCAACAGTTACACAATTTAGTGAAATATATGACTGGAAATGTTGATTTTTTGACCTTTAAGGTCACTGCTTCAGATGATAATATAGAATTTCCTGACATTAAGATGTCTAAAACAACAGATAGTATCCTTGATACATCAATTTTCACCAAGGAAGTGAAAAGAAATGTGTATTTAATCAATGTATTATATACTTGAGGGGCAGATGCTGCATGTGAATAGATTAAATATATCAGATGATATCTTCAACATGCAACTAGATAAAATAAAACAAATCTTTTAGATACAGGTTATTATCCATCTGAGGTAGACTTAGAAAAACAAATGGTGATCAACATGAGAACAGCAGGTGATGGTTTATTGTTTAGAGAATTTATCCTTATGTCAAGGAATGGTAGTGAGAATCAGGATAGTAATATGAGGTTCCTACTAATTACAATAAATTATTCAAACAAATACATTAGGAAGCATTGGCATATTTTCTTGAATATTCATGCTAAAGGGATTAATTTGCCAGATGCTCTATATTTGACTGTTGTTTCTTAAAACTGAAACAGCTGCTATGCCATAAGGAACAAAGAAATGTTGTAGATAATAGATAGAGGACTGGATTTACTAACACCAACACTAAGTGTACACTAAGAAGTGTTCACCATTCTGAGTGAATAGACAACACAAGCATAACTCCAACCTTCTTCCTCCTAATTTTAGTTTTCCTACTGATTTTCTTGCCACCTTAAATACTGATAGGGATTCATAAAGCTTACCACAATATGTCGACTATGTATATACTTAATCTAATCATTCTGAGTAAATAGACAGCTCAAAAATATGGAAGGGATGTTCTTGAATACAGATCGTGTATACTTAGGGTACAGTTAATGTAGGCATTCATGAATAGGTTCATAGGTTGGTACTGGGCTATCTGCCCGAAGGCATATATTAGCCCAGCCACATTGTGCGGTATTCACCGCCCCTTTAGTAGTTCCCTAGACCCTTGTACTAGCAGCTAGTACCCTTGGCCCCTATCTAGTAGTGCTGTTGGTGTGATCCCCGGTGTGAACTTTCTGTTACCCATCCACTCATCAAGGTTCCTCTTGAAGAGTGATAGTGAGGGGCTCTGTCTTATGTAGATCGGGACCCTGTTCCATAGTAAGGGAAGTCTCTGCGAAGGGAATCTATCCCTCCAGCATGTTCTATTCATTGTTGTGTTGAGGTTTATATCCCTAGGGCATGTAGCTTGAGTAGATTTGGTTTTGCTAAGATGGAACATGTTCAACAATTCTGGATTGGACATGGCTCTGTACGTTAGACAGAGATCGCTTCTGAGAAAGTGGTATGCAACAGAGAACAGTCTTAGCTTTTTCAATCGTGCTGCATAGGGCAACTGTTTGAGGCAGTAATCCTCTTGGTTAGGTACCTCTGTGGTCTCTCCAGCTACTGGAGATGTCTAGCCGGGTACATTCCAATTGGTGCATTGTAGTCAATAATGGGTCTGATGAGGGAAGAGTAGAGGGGCACCATTACATCCTTAGATCTTGATGCGAATCCTTTCGTGATCAGATGGGTCACATAGAAGGATTTTCTAACTACTTTGGCAACATGGTTATCAAAGGAAAGCTGACTATCTAATTGGGTCCAGAGATCCCTTATTTCTTCTTCAGATTTCAGGGGATTACCTCCTATGTTGTAGTTTGCGGGTACTCTGTTTTTTCCAGAGGGGATTACTACGCATTTTTTTGCATTTAGCTTGAGACCATGGCTTTGACACCATGCATCAGTCTCATTTAAGCCCTTCTGGAGGATCTCCATGTCGGCCGGAGACTCTATTATAGCACCCAGTTTGTAGTTGTCCACAAGCTTAGTCAGCCACAGCCCTTCCGTGCTTGCCTGTTCTTCTGAGAAGTATATGCCAAACAGGAGGGGCCCCAGGACAGAGCCCTGAGACACACCACTCTTTACTGGTCTGGATTTGGACATAGATCCCACTACTCTTACTTTATGGGATCTGTCTGAGAGCCAGTTTGCGATCCATCTTGTGACGTAAGGGTTTATGCCCAGGCTGGTGAGCGTATCAATAATACCTGAATGGGGAATGGTGTCAAATGCTTTAGCAAGGTCAAGGTAAGCCGTGTGTACCTCCTTTCCCTTATCTATAGCCTGAGTAACTGTCTCAAAGAAATCCACCAGGTTCAGGAGGCATGATCTGCCCTTGAAGCCGAACTGTGTGGGGTCCAGCGACTGGAGGTTCCCAATCTCTCCATTTATCAGTTCCATAATGATTCGATCCATAGCCTTACAGATCAGACTGGTCAGGCTTATTGGTCGGTAGTTCCCAAGGTCAGTTGTGGCCCCACTTTTGTGTAGCGGGACCACCGTTGCCATGCGCCATTCTATGGGCACATATCCTGTGGAGAGGCTGAGACTGAACAGGGTATTAAGATGCGGGGTTAATTCCTTTTGGAGCTCGCGTATGACACAGCCTGGGACACCATCTGGTCCCATGGAGGCAGTGTTTTTAGCTTTAGATAGAGCCTTGTTAACCAATGTATCAGTAATAATTGGACTTGCACAATCCCCTGGAATGGTAATAGGCCCTGTAGGTGGTGAGGGGGGGGGGATTTGCACTGAACCTGTCAGCCAAGATGTTGGCAATGTCAGAAGGGTCAGTGTATTTTGTTCCATTTTGTACTAGCTCAGAACAGACCTGAGCATTGCCATTTAGTTTTTTGACGTAGCCATAGAAGGCCTTATGGTTATCCTTGGCATCCTTGGCAACTTTCTTTTCAAAATTAGCTTTAGTTGACTTGATGAGGGCCCTCAATTTCTTACTAATGCTGATCAGGGATGATTTTTCTACTTGAGATTTGGCCTTTTTTTGTATAAGTCTCCTCCTTTTATTGTAAAGTTTGCTTATGGCCGGGGTCTACCAGACTGGTTTCTTCTTGGTTGAGGAAGGAGTCTTGGTTTTATTTGGGATAGCATGGTCCAGGCAATCCTGAAGATGCATATAGAGTGCCTTGGTGTAGGATTCCGCATCCTGGATATCATTATCCTTCTGAAAGGGAATAGTGAAGCTTTCCACTTCGGATGCAAGTAGTTTGAAGTTTGCTTTGGAAAGGCTTTTGACTATGGTTTCTTTGACTGGGGGAGGTGGAGGGGTGAGGATGTCCAGGGTTATCAGTTTGTGATCCGATGTGACCAAGGAGGGAGTGATAACGGGTGTGGTACAATGGGCGCCCATATTTGTGATGATTAAATCCAATATGTTGTCCCCTCTAGTGGGGGAACATACTAGTTGTTCAAGGGCATTTGAATTTATAAATTCTATGAATTGCTGAGCATAGGAGTTGGAACATTGGTAGTTCTCCCAGTCTATGCCAGGGTTGTTGAAATCACCCAAGATTATGGTGTTGGGTAGGACCTTTATATTTTCCAATGTCTCAAAGAATGCAGAGTGAGCATCTTGGGAATGGTGGGCGATCTATAACTGGCTACGAATTGAAATATGATTTTGCCCGATGATAGTTGCGCATGGATGATCTCTGGGGCATCATGCTGCGCTACTAACCTGGAGATATGGGTATCCTTGATGAATATGGATACACCTCCACCCTTTGTACTGCGATCCAGTAACTGAGGCCGGAAGGTATGATATGAATTGTAACCTGGCAGTGCTGGGGTGCTCTCTTGAGCCTTGAACCAGGTTTCCGTCACTGCACAAACATCGATTTTCTCCATGCTGAGGAGAGCCTCGAGTGTGTGCATTTTGTGGTTGAGACTTCTGGCATTGAGTAGCATTACCCTTAGTTTTTGGTTACCTGTGCTGGTTACGGTGGTTGGTTTGTCCTTTGAGCCTTGCCTAAAAAGGCACTATAGGGACGACAAGAGCCTTGGCCAGTATTCAAAAACCTAGGGGTGACAGGTGCAACCCATCTCTGGCAAAACAGCGAGGCTTGTCTATCATGTCATCCCAGGCAGACAGACACTGGATCCCCTTAGAATGACACCAGAAGCTTAGCCAATTATTGAAATTGATCATTTTGTCTTTGTATTGTGGTATCATTCTAGGTGAAGGTAGTATGCTACTCAAGGTCAGGGTCATACCAGCTTGGGCTACATGATCAGAGAGCTCCTCAATGTCTCTTTTCATGTAGTCCAGGGAGGTACATCTTAGATCATTCACACCAACATGTACAACGAAAGCGTCATACTTGTGCTCGTTCAGGAGTGACCTAAGTGCCTGTGTTATGTGGTGGATCCGAGCACCCGACAGGCAACTGACAGTAACCTTCCCCTTGTTCAGCCTGGTGAGTGGAACATCTGTGCCTAACTATAGAGTCTCCTATTACTAGCATGTTAGGTATGGTGTTTTGCCCTAAGGGCTGTTGTGAGGCACACTGCTGAGGTGAATTATGTGTTTTCTGGCTTGTGTTTGGGGGTGCAGGTTGCTTGCTTGTCTGCTTTGGAGGGCACTGTTTCTTTTTCAGATTGATACCTAGTGCATCCGAATATGTTTTTGTGTATTATGCGTATGTTTTGCCGATGCTTGTTTTGTAGATTCATGTGTGACAGGTGGTGTGATGCAAGTGTGTCCCTTATCCTCTTGACTGTCTGTTACAGTTATGGGTTGAGAGCGCTTAGCCTCCAGTCTGGCTGTGTATTTGCATCTCTCACAAGTGTTTGTGTCTAGAGGTAAGAGGAGAGGGTTGTCTGTATACATGAGGCAGTTGTGACACTGCCTCAGGATGCCCAATTCTGCCAGATGAACTGGAGAGTACACCTGAAGCTGACCTCTGGACATGCTTTGAAGAGTAAATTGAACTTAAGTCCTGCGGATGATCGAGGGTCTTATGCTATATTATAATAGTGCTGTCTAGGAAATTTGGATAATAATAGTGCTGTCTAGTAGATTAGGACAAGTGCTGATTTCTGTTTTGCAAGTGCTGCAATAAGAGCAGCTGATCTGAAGCAGTTGAGTTAAGGCTCCTAGTTCTAAGGGAAAATTTACAGTGCAGACTTTGTGGGGCCGGGAATAGTATACCCCAGCTAACCGGTGCTGCCCGACGCTGCTCTGTGTGCAAGACTGCGCAAAAAGAGAGTTGCAGGGTTTTTCCTTTAGATAAGTGAGGAAAGTGAGTACAAGAGCTGTTTTTCTCTAAGCAAGTGAGAAAAGTACGTACAAAAACTGTTTTCCTCTAGGTAATGAGGAAGATAGAGTACTATAGTAATTAGTAGCTTATTTAGTGCTTACAAGTTCTGAACAAGTGCTGAACAAGTGCTGAGCATGAACAAGCAAATTTAAGTGCTAAAACTAAGAATCTGTATCTGCACTAGATGAGTTACAGGACAGAAACAAGTGCAAATACAGGCTTTCAAATCAGAAAGTTGAGAAAGATGGAAGAGATTTCCCAAACGGCCAATAACTACAAATTCTGGGCCAGAACCACTACTTATGTGGTAGACAGGTTACCTAGTGCTTACCACTCCCACTGATAAGCTAGAAGGCTTCCCTCCAACACAGAAAGGCTTGGGGGACTCAGAAGCTTACATCCAGTCCTGGATACAGCAAATCTGTATCTGGAACACTAGTTACAGGAAAGGTAGGAAACAGGCTTACAGTTTTTTTTTTTACAGAAAAGTAGCAAAAACAGTAATAAAAAACAATTCACATGCAGTGCAAGCTAGCACACTTGAGTATGCAGCAATATTAGACCAAACACAGTTTAAAAAAATGCAATTAAATTAAAAAGGACTAAAAGCAAGTGCAGAAAGAGTTTATTAGGTAGAATCTGGCCCATAGTCAAAGAAAAGGAACTCATCCTTGTTACAAATATTTATTTTGCAAGTATATCTCTAAGATAACATCTTTTGTGTATCCTTCTAACTATGAAAGGTAACACTGCCCTCACGATTTTTGCTGACTGTGATACTGTTAATGTACTCTATCTAGCTATATGTACCATCTGTCCTGCCTTTTATCTAGGCAAGACCAACAGAAAGTTTAAAGATAGGATATGTCAGCATCAATCAAATATTAAAGGTATACTCATAATGCTCTCAGCAAGCAGATTTCTGAGAAGGGTAAACATCATCAATTTTGTTTTGCTGCTCTGCAAGTAATTAATCAAAACCTAAGATGGGGTGATATAGTAGTTTTAACTGAAAAAAGCTGAATATAAATGGATTGTAAGACTCCGGGCAGATAAGTACCCTGGTTTAAATTAAATTGTATCTTTAACTCCAGTCCTGAAATTAAGACATGACTTGTTTTCATTAAGTATTTTAATTGATTGTATTTCATTGGACTGTCTGTCATGTGACTGGTTCTGAATACTTTTGCATAGGTTTTTATTCTTAGGTGCGTTTTTAAACACCTGAAGAAGCACTTGTATGTATGAAAGCTTGTGTTATTTAAACGTGCTTTTTTAAGAGTTTTAATGGAGTTACTTGTGCCAGATTTTGGTCTTTTCCTCATAATATATTAATGACTGGATTTGGTGGTGCTATACTCCCTATTGGCTGGAGCACCAATGCAACACTGTGTGGAGAGTCACAACAAAGTGGGGCTGTCACATTCAATTGCTGTTTTCAATATGTCTATCATAGATTCATAGGTGTGTACTAGGCTAATGGCCCTGGAGCCTTCACAAGCCTAGCCGATAGGATTAACCTGGCATTGTGCCATCAGACATTAGTTCCCAGTGCCTCTGTTGATTAGAGCCACTGGAGTGATCCCCGGGGTGAATATTCTATTTCCCATCCACTCATCAAGATTTCTCTTAAAGAGGGCCAGTGAGGTGCTCTGTTTGACATGTATGGGAAGTCTATTCCATAGCATGGGCAGTCTCTGGGTTCTGAACCTGTCCCTCCAGCATGTTCTGTTGATTGCGGTAATGAGGATGAGGTCTCTGGAGCGTGTGGTGTGGAGGGATTGGGATTTCTTTAGATGTAGCATTTCTAACAGAGCTGGTTCAGACATGGCTTTGTAAGTCAAGCAGAGATCGCCTCTTAAGTAGGGGATATGAGACCGAGAATAGTTGGGAGTTTTTTGAGTCTGTCCATATAGGACAAGTGTTTAAGGCCTAAGATCATCTTTCTCAGGTACTTTTGTGGCCTATCTAGTTGTTGCAGGTGTCTAGTGAGGTACATGCCAAATGGGGCATTGTATTCAATGATTGGCCTAATGAGGGAAGACTAGAGGGAGACAATGACCACTTTCTTCCTGGATGCAAAACCCTTAGTAATGAGATGTGCCACATAGAATGTCTTTTTGACCACAGTGGCAATGTGGTGGTCAAAAGAGAAGTTGTTGTCAACCTGTGTTCCCAGATCTCTTATAACGCCTTCTGTGTTCAGTGGACTACCATCGATGTGGTAATTTGTGGGAACTGAAGTTTTCCCAAAGGGGATGAAGACTTTTTTTTGGCACTGAGCTTAAGGCCATGGTTCTGACAATAATTGTTGGTCTCAGTGAGGCCCTTCTGCAGGATGTTAACACCACATGGGGAGTTAATAATAGCTTCCAACTTGCAAACATCTGTGAACTTTGTCAGCCAGAGTCCCTTTGTGTTGGCCTGGACTTCAGAGATGTAGATACCAAACAGTAGATGACCCAGGACCGAACCCTGTGGGACTCCACTCGTGATTGGTCAGCAGTCTGACTTGGAGTCAGCTACTTTCACACTGTGGGTTCTATCTGTGAGTCAATGTGCAACCCACCTAGTGATATAGAGGTTGATGCCTAGCTTAGTGAGTTTTACTATGATTCCTGAGTGGAGAATGGTATCAAAGGCCTTAGCCAGATTAAGGTAGGCTGTATGAACCACCTTGCCTTCATCCACAGCTCTGGTTACTGACTCAAAGAAGTCGACCAGGTTGAGTGAGCATGATCTACCCTTCACAACAAACTGTGTGGGATCCAGAATTTGGATAATAATGGTTTATTAGGTCCATGATGATGCATTCCATAGCTTTGCATATCAGACTCGTCAGGCTAATGGGGCGATAGTTCCCAGGATCTGTAATCACTCCTCCTTTGTGGAGAGAGATGACTGTAGCAGTGCACCATTCAGTAGGGACAAAGCCTGAGGTGAGGCTGTGATTGAACAGGGCACACAGGTGTGGTGCCAGTTCACTCTGTAGTTCATCAACACAGCCAGGGATATTGTCAGGTCCCATAGAAGCTGTATTCTTGGCCTTGGACAGTGCTATTTTAACCTGTGCAGCAGTAATACTGGGTGCCTGGCAATCTACTTGTATTGCGATTGGTCCTGGGGGGGTAAAGTTGGCACTAAATCTGTGGCCAGTATATTGGCAATATCTGTTGGCTCAGTATAGGAGGTACCATTGTGCAGTAGTTCAGAGCAAATCTGCATATTGCCATGGAGATTCTTTACATAACTATAGAAGACCTTGTAGTTGTCTTTACTATCTGCTGAAATTCTGTTTTCATAGCTAGCTTTAAAGGATTTGA
This sequence comes from Protopterus annectens, assembly GCF_019279795.1. NCBI lineage: Eukaryota > Metazoa > Chordata > Ceratodontiformes > Protopteridae > Protopterus > Protopterus annectens. Next base: position 459,322,358 of record NC_056748.1, read on the forward strand.
TGAGGGATCTCAACTTTTTGTTGAGGCCGATAAGGGAGTTTTTCCAGTTTTGGGACTTCACCTTATTCTGCATCAGTTTCTTCCTTCTGTTGTAGAGTTTCCTTATGGCAGTGGACCACCAAATTGGCTTCCTTTCCTTTCTTGGTTCTTTTGGGTATGGCGAGATCTATGCATTTGTGTACGTGTTCGTACAATGCAATGGTGTATGATTTGGCAGTCATGCAAATATTCTCGATTTGCATGGGTGTTGTGAAGTTAGCCACCTTTGTTTTTAGGCGTCCAAAGTTAGCTTTGGAGAAGTTTTTCATGGTGGTTACCTTTGCAGGGGGGTGGGAGGGATGTGAATTTCCAAGGTGATTAGTTTGCGGTCAGATCTAACCAGGGAGAAGCTGACTATTGGTGTAGAGGAATGGTCGCCCATATTAGTAATGACCAGATAAGGATGTTGCTACCTCTAGTGAGAATAACAAGCTGGTCCAGGGCATTGGAATTAATGAATTCCAAGAAACGTTGGGCAAGTGTATTGGTACATGGATAGTTTTTCCAGTTAATGGAGGGGTAGTTGAAGTTGCCCTGTATGAGAGTGTTTTGTTGGACCCTAATATTCTCCAGGATGCTTAGGAACATGGAGTGTGAGTCTTAGGACAAGGTTGGGTACCTATAGCAGGCAACGACCTAAATCACTGTCTTACCCAATGTTAGCTGCACCTGAAGTATCTCTGATGCATTATGTTGGGCTACCAGTCTGGAGATGTGTGCATCATTTATGAATATGGAAACACAACTGCCTTTGGAGCTTCGCTCCAAGTTCTGGGGCTGAAAGGTGTGGAATGAGTTATAGCCAAGTAGTGCAGTGGATGCTTTCTGCTGCTTTGAACCAGGTCTCTGTTACAGCACAAATGTTGATGTTCTCCATTTTAAGGAATGCTTTGAGCGAGTGCATTTTGAGATTTAGACTTCTAGCATTGAGCAGCATGACCCTCGGATTGCATTTGTTTGTAGCTGCTACAGTGGTAATTTGGTCTTTGGAACACTGCCTAAAAAAGGCACTGTAGGGGTGGTAAGAGCCTTGGCCAGTATCCAGAAGCCCAGGGGTGACAGATGCAGGCCATCTCTGGCAAAGCATCGAGGTCTGTCATTCATGTCATCCCAGGCAGACAGATACTTGATCCCCCTGGAATGACACCAGAAACTTAGCCAGTTGTTGAAATCAATCATTTTCTGCTTGTACTGTGGTATAATTCTGGGTAATGGTAGGATGCTGCTCAGGGGGCTAGGGTCATACCCACCTGGGCCACATAAACCGAGAGCTTCTCCATGTCTCTTTTCATGTAATTCAGGGAGGTACATCTCAGGTCATTCAAACCCACATGTAGAATGACAGAGTCATATTTTTGCCTGTTGTTGAGGGACATGAGTGCATGCGTTATGTGGCAGATCCTGGCACCTGACATGCAGCTGACTGTTACTGTCTCCTTATTCAGCCTAGTGAGTGGGACATCAATGTGCCTCACTATCGAGTCACCTGTCACTGTAAGCATGACTACAACTGTATATTTTTAGACATTTTTACATGACCTTAGTTGTGTTTATGGTAATGTTGTTGCTCAATAGCTACATTCTGCTTGGCACAGCATCAGTGAAACAGTGGCATTGGATATGTTTGATTTCTGAGCAGTGGAGTCAGTCTTCAATTGCATGTCCATAACCTCATAACCTACATACTTTATTCTGTGAGTCACATAATTACGACTCATGGAAGCTGGTAAGGCACTTCCATTTGTTTACTTACTCCATACCTGGAACCTTCCATGTACAATGCAGTGTGTGATAAGCTTACACAGATTTAGAGATTGTTTTCTGAACTCTGCAGAGCTGTGATATTTGGTGAATGCCACACATCAGTCCTAGGTAACTGCAGACAAGGTTTGGGCATCCTGTCTAAAGAATTAAGTAACTACATAATGAAGCTTAGTAGTAATTCTCACAACTGTAGTACCTTACAAATTAATGGCAGATATATTCTAAACCACAAAACATTGCCAATATCCTAGCAAATGAACTGAAGTCCAACTTTAGAACTATGGCAAATGAGGCCTTTGCTGTGTCAGACATATTTAGTGACTACCTCATTATGTCTTTTGGTCAAACTAAGGCAGCCTTGGGCAAAATCAAGAAAACTAATTCAATGCACTTCAGTAACATCCAAGAAAGTTTTTTCAGTGCTGTAAAATATAATCGAGCCATAGCCTATCCACAGCCTTTGTCTCCAAAGTAAGAAAGACCACAGTCAACCTACTACTCATAGGATGATCTACAGTGGATCTTGTGATTTCCCCTTTCTGGGACAGTAATCAGGGAGCCTGAACCCTCACCACTGACACTGGAGAGGGACATTCACTTGGAACAAAAATAGATACACACAGTATTTCCAGATGCAGCTGTCTACGTCAAGCACAATTTCCCTTAAGAGCACATAGGGAATACACTCAGTCTGGGGCTGGTTTCTCTCTCTCTCTCCAGATCCCCAATAAAACTCCATACTGGCACAGCTGTAGGGTTGAGTCCTCAGCCAAGTGTCCAAGCCAAGTCCTCCAGCACCCTCTCTGTGAAACCAGTGCTTTTGTGTCCCTGCTCCAAACAGCTGACACACACACACACACACACACACACACACACACACACACACACACACACACACACTCTTTGAGATTTGATTTTCACACACACACACACACACACACACACACACACACACACACACACACATGGAAAAGGCTGGAAGAGATTTACTAGCTATGCCCCCTTCTGCCTAGACTATAAGGTAGTTACACCACCACCAGACACTCCAAAGCCAGCTATTCTAAGGCACTTGCAAGTGTACCCAATTATACCAAATGAAATTAATATTAATACAAATGGTAGTTTGACTAACAGTAGTAAGGCTTTCTGGAGTGGCCACAGAGTCAGCAAATAGATATGAGTACTCTCAAAGGTTAAAATATTCTCTAAATTACCAGCCACAATGAACAGTTTAAATACATTTAATAATAAGAACAGTCCAAACAAGTCTCACCAATGTATAAGCTGTGCCAAAGGCTAAAATTCCAAATAGACAATATGACAAAAAAGCACTGCACAGCATCACAACAGAAAATAAGTACAAAGCACTTGCTGCAGAAATTCACGAAAAAACTTTTTAATATGACAAGGTAAGCGCTTTCACGATTGAACAAGATCACTTCATCAGACCATATTTAAAACCAGCTTTTCCAAATACATTTAAAAGCATATCAATTAGTAATGCACCAATCACAGTGAATTAATTAAACTCCATAGCAACAAAGTATTAATAGTTAAATCAACAGTCATATTAGAAACAGTGACAAAAACACATGAAATGCAGAAATAAAAACATATAAAATACTGTCCAAATCTATTTAAGAAAATATTTCACTTAAAAAATATCCTATTTTTCAGAACAGGTTTGAGTGGAACATGCTAATTCAATCCCACCCCCCAATTTCCTGACGACTGCAATATCCATCTGAGTTCTTTACTCTCCGTAGTATTCACTATATCCCCTATTCTTTTGTTTTCATTTACTTCTTCAATAGCCATAAATTTAAATGAATGACTCTCTCTCTTACCATGAATATGTTTTGCAATGGCACTATAACAATGCCCTTTGTGGGGACAATAGTAGTGATCCCCTAAATCGCTCTCTGAGTCACTTGTTTGTTTTTCCTATATAAAAAACAAAACATTGCACACAGTAGGCTAGCTAGACTAGATGCTTAGTTTCACAAGTAGCTCTAATTTTAAACTTATACTCCTTTCCTTTATCAGGGTGAATAAACATTAGATTCATCTATAAATTTACAAGAGACACATTTACTACAAGTGATGGTACCAAAAGTGTTACCTAATGAAACCATATCTGGTTTACTATAAACTGGCTAAAAAAGTTTTCTTATTCTTATATACAAATCTAGGTGCTTCATCAATAATTCTACTCAAACTTGGATCCAGTTTTAAAATAAACTAATTATTCTTCACAATATTCCTAATATCTGCACTGTCTATGCTTTAAGACATGCAAAAGGGAGCATTTTTCTTATAATTGTTGGAATTAATCTTTCTATTCATACTTGCGGGCATAGAGAAAAAAGGTTTCCCATGACCTTTTCTGTCTTGTCTAACCTTCCTGCATGCTAATTTATCTTTTATATTATTATAACCTCTTTGCAAGAATTCTTGTCTAGTAAGTTGTAGGCTTTCCTCAAAATCTTCCTCTCTGTCATGGAGTCTAGAGACACACAATGTCTGACCTTTCACTATGTTCTTGAAAATATGCTGTGGATGCATACTATTCCGATGGAGATAGCTGTTTCTATAACAATCTTTCCTATACCTCCTAGTATATATCTTATTATCCTCCTCCATATATCGACTCACATCAAGAAAGTCTATTTTAGAGGTGCTTTTCATGGTAAACATTAAAAAAATCACTACTATTGTTTAAATAGCGTAGAAAGTCACAAATACTGTCATAATCACCCTTCCAAAAATAAAAAGGTTGTCTACAGAGATTCCAAGATGGCCACTGACAACTAAACATGCATTAAGCTGCAGCTCCATAAATTAAAAGTTTAATCTGCAACAAAGCCTAAACATCCTAAGTTTAAAAGGTAAAACCTGCACAACCCTGGCACAAACAACACCTAAGAAGGAAGGAAACAGCTTTATCTAAAAATATAAAGCTAATTTTGAACTTTTAAAGTACCTTCTAAGCCAGCAGGGTAGCAGTGACTGGGACCGTGTGGCAGGGCCTGCTTGGTTTTGCAGCTCAGCAGCATCTGAAAAAGACTTCAAAACAAAAAGAAAAATCACTATGACTAGCACCCAGGATCAAAGTAAGGAACTAATGGAAATACAAATGTCCAAATCAGAATTATCTAAAACTGTGACTCCTGAAAAGGACACAGCAAGCAAGAGGCAGAAAATGTCTAAGTCACAACGGGAAACTAATAAAGTTTCTTTGAGAGCAAAAAATGAAAACTCATACTCAGTAGAAGATATAAAAACAGCACAGCAACCCACTCCAGAATGACATTCGTGAGTTTTCTGAAAAGATTAGTTCTGTGGGAAACAAGACTGAACAAACTGCGGCAAGACTAACCTTAAATGATCTGAAATCAAAACCCTGAAGATGAAGACTACAATTAAAAACCAATGAACAGACCATAAGAGAACTCCAATCAAAAATGATAGACCTTGAAGCAAGAAGCAGAAGGAACAATATAATTATAAGAGGGGTACCTGCACAGCTGGCCTTAGGCATAGGTGAACTAGGCAACTGCCTAGGGCATCATACAGGCTGGCCTCATAAAGGGTGCATTATTTATTTATTTAAATTAATATAAAGTTTGCACTCTACTTGGTGCTACAACCAGGGGGTGGAGGGCGAAGTGCGGAGAGTGGAGGTTGGGATGCGAGCACCCTCCCGCTTACAGCTGCAGCTTAGCCAGGAAACTTAAAAAAATGTTTACTTTGCATTCTGAGAGTGTTTTCCTTTAAGGAGAAACTTGCGTGCATCATGACACCAATGTCATCCAAATGCATTCTGCAATTCCGCACGGAATTTAACCCAGCAGTTCAAGAGAACAGTTAAGTCTGTGTCTCCGCGTGTGGCTGTTTGGCTTAAGAAGGTAAGTGTATGTGTGTCCCTATGTGTAATTTAAACTGTTCATTTTTGTATGAGAGAGAATGTGTGTGTGTGGGTATGTATGTATGTGTATGAAAGTTAAAGTCCATACACAGATATAAAGTGTGTGTGTTACTGTGTGAGAGTAGGTGTGCATATGGAATTTAAACTAGCCGTTCGTTCCTTTGAAAGAGACAGTCTTTGCGTTGCTGTGCAAGAGAGTTGGTGTGTGTACGTGTGTGTTGCTTTGTAAGAGAGTCACTGTATGCATGTGCTGCTGATGCTGTGGCAGAACATAGAGAAGGTAAGTGTGTGTGCATAATTTAAACTAGTGGTTTTGCTCATTTCTGTATGAGAGAGAAAAGTGCATGTCTGTGTGTTGTATGAAATCAGAGTTGTGTGTGGAATATAAACTAGTCGTTAGTTGCTGTTTGAAAGAGAAGATATGTATTACTATATGAGAGAGTAGGGGTGTGTGTGTGCGTGTGCGTGTGTGTGTGTGTGTGTGTGTGTGTGTGTGTGTGTGTGTGTGTGTGTGTGTGTGTGTGTGTGTGTGTGTGTGTGTGTGTGTGTCATACCGGATACCTCTTAGAGCAAGAAATCTGGACAAAGCCATAAATAAGTGGGATAAAGGCCCTAAAATAGGGACACTAAATATTGCTCTTAAAAACTTAGAAAGTTGATAGAATAACAGGTTTTGCATTAGTGCTGAATTTTCTGAAGGGTATGAAGTCTGAAACTCAAATCTCTGTCATTATTTTCTAACTTCAGTCTTAAAAGATTTTCCAGTAATTTGCCAGAAAACCAAAACAGGCCAAAAATAAGAGGCCCCTCTCGAGTGTCCTGATTTAGCATTATAGTTTGTCTGTTTCTCATAATTTGTGTTTTTCTGGAAAATCAGGGAGGACTGAAGTCACTAAATAGCACTGTAAGCCATGAAGGCATGTGTTGTTAATTTCAGCTCCATAAGTGTACCAATATCTAGTCTGTATATGCCTCACAATGTTTTATTGTGCCTATAAAATTTGCCACACGCTGTGCTTTTAAGGGGTAGTCAAAATTTTACAACACAATACATCTTCCAGTAAACTAATATTGAGTTTTTTTTAATAAGTGTTATTCTAGCAACTTTCTAAGTTAAAAAGAACAATGCTTAAAACTATCCCTATTTTTTGGCCATTGCATCCACATTATTTTAGGCTTTATCCAGATTTTTTGCACTAAGAGGTTGAGAGGTATGCATACCTCTCAACTGTCCAGATTTTTGCCTTATATTTTTGGCCTATTCCTCATAAAATGTATGGTTTTCTGGCAAATCACTGAGGATTGAAATAACTAAATGTCATATATTTGAGTTTCAGCCTTCATTTCCTTCAGGAAATGCATGCTAAGACAAATGCTGTTGTTCTAAGTCTTTAAGAGCAATATTTTAATTTGTCCCTCTTTTTGAGGCCTGTGTCCCCCCCACCACTACTATTTTAGGCTTTGTCCAGCTTTCTTGTGCTAAGAGGTTGAGAAGTATGCAGGCATGGTATGTAATGCCTTAGTTGCTGATTAGGGGTTATGCATTCCTGAGTGTCCTCTTTTGTATAAGATGCCTAGTTGTCTGTTTCTCAGTCATTCCATATTGCAATATTACCAGCTTACCAATTTTTTAATGTAGAGTAGCCAATTACTTTGTCAAGGGCAGCAGGCACTGAATTTGTAGATGAAGCAATGAAATGTAAAGTTGTTTGCTAGTAACAGCCTCTTCAATATTTACAAATCTCTTTAATGTAGAAGGATTCGGATGAGTTTTACTTCTGCTGAGATTGTGCTTATTGAATTTATACTGGTGATTGCAATGACAGAAGTTTGAGTGGCCTTTTAGCATTAAACTGTACTGAAATGGGCAGTTTTGTCATTATTGGGTCATGCATTTTGTTTCATTACTTGCTGGAAAAATATTCAGAATTACAAATTTAAAACATACCAACAAACTGGTGCTGTATTATACAAGGAATATAATTTATTACAATCATGAAGGTGAATCAAAGAACACATATGTGTATGCACGGCCATAAAAATGTGTTCAAGGAACCTATAGTTTGAAAGCAGCCCATAGGTAAACTCAATTCTCCACTTTCCAGATGCATTTTATTTGAATGTAGGTTTTAATGCTGTTTCAGTGAAAGAGTTTCAATGCCAGGGAAGTTTACTGCTCATGCTAATTCTGATTTCGTTGTGAGGCTGTACTTTTTAGCAAATGGCTATCGACGTTTGTACATTTTATTTCAGCAACTAAGCATAGTAGAAATACCTAACCGTATACACACTGACAGGTTTGAGCAGTGTTCATGGTAACGGGAGAAATAGCCAAATAACAGAACACTTGTATGGCTGGGGAGGGGGCTGCTGCAAGAGGGGCTGCTCGGGAGGCCCCAATCTATTACCCTGCCTAGGGTCCAATTTGACCATGATTCGGCTCGGCTCTACTAATAAAGTATGAGAGTAGTTTACTTGGCCTCTTTAAATCCCAGAAAAACACTCCGTGGTGCTGGCATCCTCTGTTTTAAGGAGGACCATGAGTGCTACAAATGCTGACGTGAGTACTGGGTCATGAAAATTACCATTTTCAAAAGTGGGTTTTGGTCCATAAAGGTTTGGGAACCACTTCTCTACACCACCTACCAGAATGCTGACAAAAATGAGTTTGTGTTTCAGTACATTTTCAGGGAATTAAGAGTTTTCAGTGCATTTTCAAGGGATTATGAGTTTCTGTGTATTTTCAAGGGATTGAGTTTCAAAGGCAGAAAGTTTACTGCTGCTCATGTTAAGTCTGTTTTCAATCTGCAACTGGTTTATCAAATGGCACACTGTTGTAGAATTTGAAAGCAGTGTTAGTAGCATTGCCTTTGGTGCAGAAGGCTGTGGATTCTACTCCCACACCATGTAGATGAAGTGCTGATATCGCAGTACCTATATGATTGCAGATTATTTGGTGTATTATAAGGATGAATAGGGGTTCTACACTCCTGAGTGTTTCCTCCTTTGTATAAGATGCCTAGTAACTATGAACTTGTTGGTTTTAGTCTTTCCTTATTGCAATATTACCAGTTTACCAATTTTTTTAATGTAATATAGATTAATTCAAGGGCAACAAGCACTGAATTTGTAGATGAAACATTGAGGTGTAAAGTTGTTTGTCAGTAGCAACCTTTTCATTAGTTACAGATTTCTTTTAACGTGGAATTATTCTGATTTTACTTCTGTAGAGATTGTTTATTGAGTGATATTGGTGGATTGTAATGAGAGAAATCTGGGTTGCATTTTATGGTTGAAATTTTCTGAAATGGGTAGTTTTGTCATTGGTTTATACTTTGTTTCATTGCTTATTGAAAGAATGTTTAAAACTACAAATTTAAAACACATTCTAACAAGTGGTGCTGTATTATGCAAGGAATATAATTTAATACAATCAGGAAGGTGAATAAAAGAACAAATGTATGCATTGCCCTAAAATGTGTGCAAGGAGTTTATTTTGAAAACGGCCCAAAGATAAACTTAATCCTCCACTGGCCAGATGCATTTTCTATGCATGTGAGTTTTCATGTCATTTCAATGGTAGAGAAGTTTACTGCTCATGCTAAGTCTGTTTTCATTGTGAGACTGCATAATTTAGCAAATGGCTATCTGTGTTTCTGCTGTTCTAGCTTAAGCTACTGTACACAGGGAGGAGAGAGTGTGCTATTCTACTTTCAGTGAGCTGCAAGGCTCGCTCGCCTACCCAAAGTAAATTAAACTGTTTAGATTAACTAAAGTATCCCTTTGAAAGAAGGCACATGGGCTTCTATTTTCTGAGGACACGACTTTTACAGTAAAATGTGTGAACGAGCAACAGATACAGCAGGTTTATTTTAAAAAATTCCACCGTCCTTCACTTGCAGTTTAACTATATTACAAGGTATCTTTTCTTCCTGTGCATTTAAATAATTGAAGGAAATACTGGAGTGGCTTTCTTGGAGTGACCTACATGTGGGTGTGGCTTATAGGGGTGTTTCATGAGTATGGTGTGGGTGGGGCTTAAGGGGCACTGGAGTACTACTTCGCCTAGGGCGTCATTTCAGCTAAGGCCGGCCCTGAGTACCTGAAGTGTTTGATCAAACCCAACTGAATACAATAATCAAAGAGATTGTGGAAACAACTGTGGAAAATAAGAATATAGCAAAAGAAATGATTGTTTAATGTGCACACAGATCTCTTTGGAGATCTCAGGATGAAACTGGACCAAGACAAATCTATGTAAAAAAACTCAATGTAGCACACACCTACATGATCCTAACGGCTGCTAAACAGAAAAGAAACATAATATGGAGGGGCCATAAAATAAGCATTACACAAGACCTACCTCTGCCCATCAAGCAAGAACGCCAAGAACTAGCTCCTTTCTGTTCTTATCTAATTAAGAAAAATATCAGATTTCAAATGCGTTACCCTGCACAACTTACGTTCAGGTATAGAGATCAAAAATACTGTGTTCAAAACAAAACTGAAGCTAAAACCACCTTCATCAAAGCATTCGGAGAAACCCCTGAAGCAAAGAAATAGCACAGCAGTATAGCCGACGAACTAAAGCTTAAACCAGCTTTTTTAAAAGCTATGCGTTAAGGTAAGGCTATAAAACATTAATATAGCGTTTTGTATATGTGAATATTTAGCTCCTGCATTCCAGTTACAAAACATGGTGTATAAACAGCAAATATCATGGCCAAATGTCTGTTTAAATATAAAATGCAGTCCTACGGTCAAAAACCACATAGCAAATGCATTACCTTGTATAATCAACCCCTTTACCTCTAAATACTCAGCAAACAGTAATACTCCTTAATAAAGCTAAATCTAACTACATAAAAAGTCTACACAAGCTCTACACATTTTACTCAATAAACCTAAATGCATTGTATAACTGAAAATCACTAATAAACGAAAACGAATCAAGAAAAGAATATATGAATCGCTCCCAGCCACAGAAAATATCCAAACAAGCTTAAATAAAAGAAATTTACCACTTTTGCTGATCCAGAGGGCTGTCTGAGCAAGCGAAAACAAAAAGTAACAATACCCAGATCCATGCTGTGTTGGGAGGTCAAATGACAGCTTCCTTTGAAGATCAGGAGCCACAATGCACTACTGGGAACTGCAAAGCTAAATATACAGCATTAAAAGTAATCAGAATCAATGGAAATATGTAAGCATATGAAGAAAAGCCTCTTAAGGTAACAAAATAAGACTTTTACAAGTACAATTAAAGGATTCTAAGCAAGTGCTAGGCAAATGTCTAAGAAATGCAGTTTTTCTTTGTGCTGTTACAAGTTTTCAAAATGGCTTTCTGTGCTATAATTAAAATGTATCTTGTGTCAAATGTGTAAAGACAAAGAGAAATGTTTATTTATCTACTGAACTTTGCATGAAAGATGTGTCTGTTTAGAATACAAGTTGTTGCAGGACTTCTGTATACATCTATTTTAGTTTCCTTTCTGGTCTGTGTGTTAGATATGTAAAGCTCTTTGGTACTAAGTAAAGTTGTAGATTCAGCAAGATGTTTCTGTTATTTATAAAAAAAATGTTCTTCTCTAGTTCTTAAAAGCAATGTTAACTGCATGCCTGCGTGCTCTGTATCTATGCTGTTATCCAATAATATGGATGTATTAGTAAGGAAGACTTACAGCTCTAGCATAATCATTAATCAAATTGTTTTCAAGTTGTTTTACACTGCAGTTACAATGTGGTTAGGAGGTCTGCTGGAATTGCACTAGGGGTAATGTGCACATTAATCACCAGGTTTAAAAGTAGTTAAATATTCGCAAAAGCTGAGTTTTGTTCCCCTTCAGTTGTTTCTGAATGTTATTATACTGCAAAAAGGGGGTCAATGTTTAATGTAAAATTACATTAACACTATTTAAGCCTAATTAGATAAACTTTAATTGTGCACAAGCAAGTTTCTTTAGTTAAAGATAAAGGGGGGTTGTAACTTTTTAAATGACTCTCCTACAAACAACCCTCAGTTGGAAAGTCCTAAAAATGTAATTATTGCAATCATAATGCAGGCTTTACAAAATGTTTTTCTTTTTATTTATAAAGTTATTTACATACTATTGTGTAATAATCTATAAATAGTTCCAACAGGTTTTTAGAGCACACACTTCATTAAGGAGCAAGCAACTGTGCGTCAGGCATGATTAGCGTCACTTGGAACAAAGTAAAATTCCTTGTTATTATCTCCCTTTACCAGCACTATAACAGCTCTCCCAGATGGTATACAAACAACACACTAGATATAAAATATAATACCACAACAAGGAAGGGAGATAGGTGGGCAGGCACTGGGGGGTGTAAAAAGGTTGGAAGCCATCCTGTTCAAATGTATGCTTCCCAAAAATAATTCTCTTCATTACAACAATTACTTGATTCATTACAAATATAAAAATAACCTAAGGCCACTACTTTATCCGTATACAAAGGATTTATAGCTAGGCATGTATATAGCTGATACTTGGAATGTCAATGGGTTAGGTGATAGCAAAAAGTTAAATCTAATCCTACACTTAATCTATCAAGCTAACTCCAATATCATATTCTTACAAGAAACACGCCTAAACAAAGAACAATGGTTAGAAATTAGCTCAAGAAAATGGATCAAGCTAATTAATTCATCAGGGGACAGCTCTGCTACAAAAGGAACAGCTATTATTATCAAAGAATCATTTCAAGAGAACATAACTAATAGCAACTATGATACGAAAGGAAGATGGTGTTTTTTCACTAGCACACATCCACAAACAAAACATAATACTTTCTTCTTGAATGTATATGGCCCATGTTCAAACCAGCATTTCTTTTTATATGAAATCTATAACCTGCTCTTAAACTTTCCCAATCACTCTATCATTATAGGGGGGATTGGAATTGCGTAATTGACCCACTTACCGACAGCTCTAATGTTGTTTTTGTCTTTCGGCTTTTCCCGGTTAGAGGTCGCCACAGCAGAACTCCGGTCTGCTAATGATTGGCAGTTGGATTTTCTGGTGTTGAGTTGCCAGCCGGATACCCAACCTTCAACGAAGGCACGCCCATTCAAGGCATGTCTTTCGAACGCCCACTCGACCGAGGGGAGGACATGCAGACTCCACACAAAGGGCACTCCCAACCCAAGCCAGCTCTAATAAAAACAGAAAAAAAACAGCCCAAGTCACATCAGCTCTAAATGATCTTATACAAAATCACAACCTTGTCGACCCCTACCTAAATCTGGACCATGACAGATCAATAAACAAATATACTTTTTATTCCCCTCACGTAAAGTATGGTCAAGAATAGACTTTTTACTGATCTCCTCGAATCTCTCTAGGTTTTGTCAAAATGATGTAATAAATAATAGAATAATCTCAGATCACTCCAGAATTACAATTACTCTTAATAAATATCCCCAATCTCCTAAACAGCGAGGCCCCTACAACTGGTACTTAAATAATAACCTTTTAAACCATAAAGAGTTAATTGAGGAGTTAGGTAAAATTATAAAACAGTTGGACCAAGATACATCACAAAGCCAAATTCCATTAGACGTTCAATGGGCAGCCACCAAAACTGTATTAAGGGGTATTTTAATACAGAAAGCTTCACTGTATAAAAAACAGGAGCAAGAAAAGATTAAACAGCTTGAATCGCAATACACAAGCATTGAATTACAATTACAAGCCCATCATTCACAAGAACTAAAAAGGAAATTACAACATATTCAAAAAGAACTCTATGCAACTACATAAACACACTATAAATTAACTGAAACTCATGTATAACTACTCTGAATTGGCACAAACCTGTTCTAAGGTACTTGCAAGTATGATAAACATCAAAAACACTCTCCATAATATCCCAGAAATACACTATAAAGACAGAATTCTACAGAACAATGAAGATATAAATAACTTGTTCTGGGATATTTACAACAAGATTTATAACCCCGAAAAGCTTAAACATATGTCTAATCTACAAGAGAAGTTCTTAAATAATTTAAAGTTTCCAAAACTTGATGAAGAACAATATAACTTACTGAACAGTCCCTTGTCAATCAGTGAAATAAAAATTGCGATTAAAAAACTAAAGGTCAACAAATCCTCAGGCCCTGATGGATTTACAGCTATGTTCTACAAAAAACTTAGCCACATACTAGCTCCAGTACTGTTAAGACTCTATAACTTTATTATAAAATATGGTTTTACAGACAAATACTTAAATAATTCAAAGACAATTTTAATATCAAAACCTAATTCAGACAAACTAAATCCTACGAATTACAGACCCATTGCCCTTATAAATCTTGACATAAAGATAGTGTCTTCACTGTTAGCTAACAGATTACAAAAAACATTGGACAAAATTATTTCCCCAGAACAATTGGGCTTTATGAAAAAAAGACAACTAAGCGATAATACCTGTATGTTAGACACCCTAATTTCTCTCTCAACTAAAACAGTCATCCAAGATACGCACTTACAATAGACACCTCAAAAGCATTTGATAATGTGGACCAAAATTTCCTTTTCATAACAATGTCACACTTCAACTTCACCACATCATTTATAACTGCCATCAAGATGATTTACAACAAAGCCACAACCACGCTAAGCATTAACAAGAGGTATTCTAAACCCATCAAAATCACAAACGGAACTCGCCAAGGTTGTCCATTATCTCCATTCCTTTTCAATATATATTTAGAACCGCTACTACTCCATATCTCCCAAAACACTTACCACCATTTCCCAAAGGTCTATGACACAATAGTAAAATACTCAGCTTTTGCTGACGACCTAAATCTGTACTTTGAACTTCCAAATACAGACTTACCAAAAATACTTTCCTCAATTAAACAATTTTCTACAGTAGCAGACTACAATATGAACCCCCCAAAAATTCCCCATATTCTGTCCAAACCCCATAAATCATAAGGCAGCATACTTCCCTTTAGTTGATAACATATAAGCTAAAAAACCTAGGCATAAACTTTTCTCACACCTACAAAGAAATGCTTCAAATTTCCTTAAAACATGGGATAAAATAGGCAAGACATCTTAATATGGGAAAACTTAAAATGATCTCTTCTGTCTAAATCTGCCATTATTAAAATGAATATTCTTCCCAAAATACTCTTTTCAATTAAACTCTATTAATCTCAAATTACCAAAAAAAACTACTTACAGCAATGGAAAAATGCCCTCTCCAAATTCCTGTGGCACCCTAAAACAACAAGAATGTAATTGTTTTTCTTTTAGCAAACAGGTTGATCCAAATTGCGAAGTATGATAGTTCAAAAAAGACTTGGTACCCAATATGGGCAGATATACTAAATTCCATAAAATAGATCCCAAAGCTGTTCCTTTCCTCCAACCCAAACAAAAATCTTTTTACAAACTACACCCAATAATCAAAAATGGTATTACTGCATTCCAATCTCTACTTCTATCCATCAATCTGCAGAATTCATTAGTACTGCTATAACCTATACATATGAACCTGAATATTAAGTTAAATAACAAAATGATTGATCTCAAACCATTCCCAATAGTTAAAGAATTAACAGTATGGGATAGCCCACAGTACAAGGAAGATGCACTTGATAAACTAAGAGAAAAATTCAAGACGCCAGCTTGCTATAATTACATTCTTCGACAAATGATACAAAGTATAGAGAATACCCAAAACATAATCAAAGCTCTAACAGCTAAAGAAAAAATTATTTCAAATTCCTATAAATTAGTAAATGAGTTAAAACACAAATCTATGCTACTCTACTCAAGATACTGGGAAAACTTAAATAATAATATCACAATAATACAAAAACAAGAATCCATAAATGATACCTTAAAACTTACACCTTTCAAAAACCTCATATACACACAACTGATGATTAACAACAATGCATACTATACCCCAGCTGTTCTCAAAAGATTTGGTTACAAAAAAAGCTCACTGTGCCCCTTCTGCTCTAGGGAAGATGTGGATATTCTCCACATCTTCTGGAGCTGTAAGAAAATCTCCAAGCTTTGGTGTTCTTTGAGAATGCAACCAGAGAAAGTTGGATACGCAAAAACCACTCTCTCTTGGGAAACAATGATTATGCATATAATTCCTAGTTCAATCAATGGAATGCGCAAGCATACCTTAGTTACAGTATGCGCACTACTTACATTTTCTAGTTCCAATAATTGGGTTAATAATAAAAACATCTAATGGAACAACTTTAAAGACATGGCAGCTAAATATATCACCTCCCACAAACTACTAAAAGTATTAAAAAAAGAATTTACTTACAAACATACTGGAATTCTCTCCTAGAGACAATTTTGATAAGCTTACAAAATACATAAAGTTAAATGTCAAGTAGCTGGCTGATATAAAATAAAAACATCTATGTTTCTAATCATAAATAGTTGTATCACTGAGATATAAAACACACTTCTGGGATATCAACAAAAGGATGGCTTCCAACATTGTACATACTGTAAATATGTGATTAGTTTTTATAAGCTTTTACTTTTTTTTTTTTTTTTGTTTCTCTTTCTTTTACTTCCATTCTGGGCAATTAAAGGTACTCTGTATATACTAACCTAATACTCAATGTTTTACCATAACTCTGCTCTACTGTAACCCCTAGATATGTTGTAACCATGTCAATTACTAGTCTCAAGGTTTCTTGTAAATGTTTAAATGTTTTTTTCTCTGGAAAGTGTGGTTACCTTTACTCATCTATATAATACATGCTGTATTGTCTGTATTATTTTTGTACTCATATTTGTATTTTGTATTTGTGGAAAAATAAAATAAAAAGAAATTATCAAAAAAAAAAGGTCATCTACAAAGCGATGGTTAAAAACACACAGTCTTACTCCATACTGGAGCTTTCAAAATATATTCCCTCTCCCAATATGCCATGACCATACTGGTGTAGCTATGGGCGCGGGATGTGCCCACAGCTATGCCAGAGGTCTGTAGATATTTATCCATGACTCAGAGAGTGTATTAGGGACCTCTACTACTGTGCCTGTAAAGGGCATTGTTACAGTGCCATTGCGAAACATATTCATAGTAAGGGAGAGAGTCATTGGTTTAAATTTATGGCTATTGAAGAAGTAAATGAAAACAAAAGAATAGGGGATATAGTGAATACTATGGAGAGTAAAAAACTCAGATGGATATTGCAGTCGTCAGGAAATCAGGGGGTGGGATTGAATAAGCATGTTCCACTCAAACCTGTTCTGAAAAATAGGAGATTATTTAAGTGAAATATTTTCTTAAATAGGTTTGGACAGTATTTTATATGTTTTTATTTCTGCATTTCATGTGTTTTTGTCTCTGTTTTTAATATGACTATTGATTTAACTATTAGTACTTTGTTGCTATGGAGTTTAATTAATTCACTGTGATTGGTGCATTACTAATTGATATGCTTTTAAATGTATTTGGAAAAGTTGGTTTTAAATATGGTCTGATGAAGTGATCTTGTTCAATCGCAAAAGCGCTTACCTTGTCATATTAAAAAGTTTTTTCGTGAATTTCTGCAGCAAGTTCTTTTTATTTATTTTCTGTTGTGGTGCTGTGCAGTGCTTTTTTGTTATATTGTCTATTTGGAATTTTAGCCTTTGGCACAGCTTAAACATTGGTGAGACCTGTTTGGACTGTTCTTGTTACATTTTTATTTCTGGTCTCCCTGATTAACATGGCAGAAGGACTTTATTCCAACATTGAGTTGCATTATGTTCCAGAACCCACTTTTAATAGAAGTCAGAATGATCATCTTCTGGATTTTTTGAACAGTGAAGGTAATCCTCTACTAACTGAAGGGTTGGAAGTGTTACCGCCTAGCTTAGACAATGATGTGAGTGAATAACAATGTATAAGACACTTGCTAAGACAACTTGAAAATCTTATGTATCGTTTGAAGTGCTTCCAAGGGGGCTTCGGATTTTAAACATGCCCACCTATGGGATAACCTATCCGGAATTATTAGCGAAGTGGCATAAAATCGCATACATTAAATTACTTATTGACTTTTTTCTCTGTTAGAGCAGCAGATTTGTGAAGACATCAACAAACTGCAGTAAGATCGTTATAACGGTGAAAGTAGTGATTATATTGATGTATGGGTCAGCGAGTTAATAGAGCAGGTGCATTCCTATGAGCGCAAATTGCTCACACAAAAGAGAAAGAAATTACAAAGAGATCTAAAGGATTTCAAACAGCATAATGTTTTTACTTGGCCGAGAGAGGCTCACAGAGTATCAACTTCTGTTCCGTTGGACAATAATAGTAATGATAATGTGAATAGAATTGTTAATGAGAAATTGAATTGTGTGATTGTGAATCATGATCAAACAGTAGATTTAATTTCTCCAACCACCAGTGAAGCATCGGCGCAAGGGACACCAAGAAGTGAAGTTCCTCCCTATCAACAACTTTTGGCCAATGAAGGGAGGAGAGAGGCTGAACAGGTTGTATGTAGGAAGACTACCACTACCAATGATGATTCATTCTTCTCGGGCCTGCCACTTCCTTTTCAGATACATTGAAAGGAGACTAAAGAAAGTGCTATGAAAGGAAGGAAGACCAAAAGGAAACAGTCCTTTCAGGACAGTCAACCACAAACTTTGAAAAAGATGTGGAAAATAAACAACTAGTCTGGAACATTTCAAGAGACTTTTAAATGTCTATAAATTATCTGTACTGAATAAAGGTTTGTCTTTTATTACCGCCCAATGGACGAATTTAACAGATACTGTTTTAGAGCTTAGACGTTTTATTTACTAAGCATGAAAAATCAGCACTAGTTGAACTGCAGCAATATGATGATATAGTAATCAGATCTGCTGACAAAGGTCGATCCATTGTTGTTATGGACAAGTCTTATTATTTTAACACGATGAATGTTATGCTAAGTGATGTGAATACCTATAGTGAGGTTGATTTGATGTTTGTTATTCATGATACAACATTTCTTTAGTTCTATTGTTAATTGTTTTCAAGATAATGTGATTTCCAAGGAATTGTTTCAATATTTTGTAGTAGAGCACCCCCTGATACTGAGCCTCTATGGCTTACCAAAAGTTCATAAAAATCATTATCTACCTGCTTTTAGACCTATAGTAGCAGTACGAGGCTGGTTGACTGTACCGGTTTCAACATTTATTGAGAAACAGCTTAGACCAATTTTGGATAGATATGACATAGTGCTTCATGACACAGAGCATTTTTAAATGATTTTATAGTTTTATTTCTTTATATGAAGTCACTGGTAATGAGTATATGCTAATAGTAGATATCACATCCCTGTTTACGGTTATTCAGAATGATCTAGGAATAACTTATATACGTAATTTTCTTCTTAACGACAGCACATTCACAGTAGATAAGATTGATTTGCTATGTTATCTCCAAGAATTAGTGCTTGAGTACAGTGTCTTTGTTTCTGTGGATAAATATTATCTACAGACCTCTGGCATAGCTATGGGCACATCCTGTGCCAAAAGCTACGCTAGTATGGTCATGGTACATTGAGAGAGCGAATATATTTTGAAAGTTCCAGTATGGAGTAAGTCTGTGTGTTTTTACTGTCATTTTGTAGAGGACCCTTTTATTTTTTGGAAGGGTGCTTATGATACCATTTGTGACTTTCTACACTATTTAAACAATAGTAGTGATTTTTAAAGTTTACCATGAAAAGCTCTTCCTCTAAAATAGACTTTCTTGATGTGAGTCCATATATGGACAAGGATAATAAGATACATACTAGTAGGTATATGAAAAATTGTTACAGAAACAGCTATCTCCACTGAAGTAATATGCATCCATAGCATATTTTCAAGAACATAGTGAAAGGTAAGGCACTGCGTGTCTCTAGACTCTATGACAGAGAGGAAGATTTTGAGGAAAGCCTGCAACTTACTAGACAAGAATTCTTGCAAAGGTTATAATAATATAAAAGATGAATTAGCATGCAGGAAGGTTAGACAAGACAGAAAAGGTTGTGGGAAACCTTTTTTCTCTATGCCCGCAAGTATGAATAGAAAGAATAATTCCAACAATTATAAGAAAAATGTTCCTTTTTGCATGTCTTACAGCATAGACAGCGCAGATATTAGGAATATTGTGAAGAACAATTGATTTATTTTAAAATCGATTCCAAGTTTAAGTAGAATTATTGATGAAGCACCTAGTTTTGTATATAAGAATAAGAAAACTTTTTTACCCAGTTTATAGTAAACCAGATATGGTTTCATTAAGGAACACTTTTGGTACCACCACTTGCGGTAAATGTGCCTTTTGTAAATTTATAGATGAATCTAATATGTTTATTCACCCTGATACAGGAAAAGAGCATAAATTTAAAATTAGAGCTACTTGTGAAGCTAAGAATCTAGTCTAGCCAGCCACTGTGTGCAATGTTTTGTTTTTTTATATAGGAAAAACAGGCGACTCAGAGAATGTATTAGAGAACACTACTATTGTGCTGGTAAAGGGCATTGTTATTGCAAAGCATATTCCTGGTACGGGAGAGTGTCATTGGTTTAAATTTATGGCTATTGAAAAAGTATATGAAAAGAAAAGAATAGGGGATATAGTGAAAACTATGGAGAGTAAAGAAGTCAGATGGATATTGCAGTTGTCAGCACATCAGGGAACAGGATTGAATGAGCATGTTCCACTCAAACCTGTTCTGAAAAATAGGAGATTATTTAAGTGAAATATTTTCTTAAATAGGTTTGGACAATATTTTATATGTTTTTATTTCTGCATTTCATGGGTTTTTGTCGCTGTTTTTAATATGACTGTTGATTTAACTATTAGTACTTTGTTGCTATGGAGGTGAATTAATTCACTGTGATTGATGCATTACTAATTGATATGCTTTTAAATGTATTTGGAAAGGTTGGTTTTAAATATGGTCTGATGAAGTGATCTTGTTCAGTCACGAAAACGCTTACCTTGTCATATTAAAAAGTATTTTCGTGAATTTCTGCAGCAAGTGCTTTTTACTTATTTTCTGTCGTGGTGCTGTGCAGTGCTTTTTTGTCATATTGACATTTAATCATAAATAATAAAAGAATATGAAAATACTACATATCTATTTACAATAAACACCAGAGTTTCAATCACAGGAAATATCTGAAATAACATAGGTGGACATATTCACACAATTACAGGAAAACAATACTTAACTAATCTCACTATATTTTCCTGACTGATCTAAAGAATTATTATTCCCTAGTTACTTACTAGAGCAAGGGAACATGAAATAGGTGAGAGATCCTTCTTTGTCAGGTTACAAAAACAGAGTGCTGTGAGACTTCAGTCTCACCTAGTATTAAAATATCATTTTTAGTGATGGATTACAGAATGACATCACATACACAGGGTCATTTGACTTATGGTTCCCATGCTACCTCCCTTGGCAAGAAGCTGTCAGGATTTAGCACATATGTGTCAATAATGCACACACACACAGAGCATTGCTAAGATATGCTGCAGCTCCTGGAAGTCATAAAACAATTTCAAACCTCCACCTTTGAAGAGTAGCAATTAGTTCACCCCAAAGACAATGCAGAAAGCTTCCTAGTAAAGACTCCTTGTCAATGGCTGTCAGTGATGGGAGTAATATAGTACAATACAGGTTCATGGCTTCATAGGTAGGTACTAGGCTATCTGCCCAAAGGCATTTATAAGCCTAGCCAGAATGTGTTGGCTTTCACCGCCCCCTTAGATTAGTTCCCTGTGCCTCTGTCTAGCAGAGCCACTGAAGTTATCCCCGGGGTAAACTTTCTGTTTCCCATTCACTCGTCAAGGTTTTTTTTGAAGGGTGTTAGTGAGGAGCTCTGCCTAATGTAGATTGGGATCTTGTTCCAAAGCATGGAAAGTCTCTGGGACAGGAATCTATCCCTCCAGCACATCCTATTTATTGTTGTGGTGAGGTTTAGATCCCTAGAACGTGTGGCTCAAGGGGATAAGGTTTTCTTTAGGTGGAGCATGTCCATCAATTCTGGGTTGGACATGGCCTTGTATGTCAGGCAGAGATCACCTCTGAGTAGGTGGTATGCAACAGAGTACAGCTGGAGTTTCTTCAGTCGAGCTGCATAAGGCCAGTGATCCTCTTGGTGAGGTACTTCTGTGGTCTTTCCAGCTGTTGCAGGTGTCTTGTAAGGTACATCCCAAATGGGGCATGGGCACAATGGCCTCTTTTGATCTGGATGCGAACCCTTTTCTAATTAGGTGGGCCACATAGATGGATTTTCTAACCACTCTGGTAATGTGTTTATCAAAGGTGAGATACTATCTACTTGGGTCCCAAGATCCCCTATTATGTCTTCTGTATTTAGGGGACTACCACCTATGTGGTAGTTTGTGGGTACTTTGTTTTTTCCAAAGGGGATGACTATGCACTTTTTGGCATTTAGCTTGAGGCCATGATTTTGACACCAGGTATCTGTCTCAGTGAGACCCTTTTGGAGGATGTCTGTGTAAGTTGGAGAGTCAATTATAGCCCCTAGTTTGCGGTTGTCCGCGAACTTGGTCAGCCATAGTCCTCCTGTGCTTGCCTGTACCTCTGAGAAGTATATGCCAAACAGGAGGGGTCCTAGGACTGAGCCCTGGGGAACTCCACTTGTAACTGGTTTAGAGTCAGACCTAGCTCACGCAACTCTCACCATGTGGGTTCTGTCTGTGAGCCAACTGGCAACTTATCTTGTGACATAGGGGTTTATGTTCAGGCTGTTGAGCTTGTCTATGATACCAGAATGGGGAATGGTGTCAAAGGCCTTAGCAAGGTCTAGGTTGGCTGTGTGTACCACCTTTCCCTCATCTGTAGCCTTGGTAACTGTCTCAAGGAAGTCACCAGGTTTAGGAGGCATGATCTGCCCGTAACAAAGCCAAACTGGGTAGGGTCCAGTGTTTGGAGGTTCCCAATGTCTCTGTTAATGAGTTCCATGATGATGCTCTCCATAGCCTTGCAGACCAAGCTAGTCAGGCTTATAGGGCAATAGTTCCCGGGGGGTCTGTTGTGGCTCCACCTTTGTGGAGCAGAATAACTGTTGCTGTGCGCCACTCTATGGGTACATAGCCTGTGGAGAGGCTGAGTTTGAACAGTGTGTTTAGGTGAGGAGTTAGTTCGTCTTTAAGCTCATGTAAGACGCAGCCTGGGACACTGTCCGATCCCATTGATGCTGTGTTTTTGGCATTGGAGTGGGCTGTTTTAACTTGAGTGTCTGTGATTTCAGGGACTCTACATTCTTCTGGTATGGTTATGGGCCCTTTCGGGGGTGAGATGGGGGTGAGGTTTGCGCTGAACCTGTCTGCCAGGATGTTG
Organism: Protopterus annectens; assembly: GCF_019279795.1. Lineage (NCBI taxonomy): Eukaryota > Metazoa > Chordata > Ceratodontiformes > Protopteridae > Protopterus > Protopterus annectens. The sequence goes on from NC_056748.1 coordinate 459,345,460, forward strand.
GTGATATCAGTCGGTTCAGTGTATTTTGTGCCATTCTGCACTAACTTCGAGCAGATCTGAGCATTGCCACTTAGATTCTTGACATAGCTAAATAATGCCTTGTGGTTATCTTTGGAGTCCTTGGCAATTTTTCTTTCAAAGCTCGCCTTGGATGATTTTATGTGGGATCGTAGTTTCTTGCTGATACTGATCAGGGATGTCTTCCCTTCTTGGGATTTTACTATTTTCTGTACTAGTTTCCTCCTTCTATTGTATAGCTTGTTTATGGCAGGAGTCCACCAGACTGGTTTCCTTTTCTTGGAGGAGTGAGTCTTGGTTTTGTTTGGGATTGCATGATCCATGCATTCTTGTAGGTGCCCGTAGAATGCATTAGTAAAGGATTTTGCAGCTTGGACAACATTATCCTTCAGCATGGGGGCTTTGAAACTTTCCACCTCGGTCTTAAGTAACATGAAGTAAGCTTTTGAAAAGTTTTTCACAGTGGTTTTCTTGTCCAGGGGTGGGGGCAGAATGTGGATATCCAAAGTGATTTGTTTATGGTCAAATCTAACCAGCGAGGGGTTGACCTCTGGTGTGGAACACCAGTTGCCCATGTTGGTGATGACCAGGTCCAATATGTTGTCACCTCTGGTGGGAGTGTTGACCAGTTGAACCAAGACATTTGAGTTTATAAATTCTAGGAAATGTTGGGCAAGGGAGTTAGTACTTGAGTAGTTCTCCCAGTTAATGTTTGGGTAATTGAAATCACCCAATATTAGGGTGTTTGGTAGGACCTTTATGTTTCCCAGTGTTTCCAGAAACATGGAATGGGAGTCCTGGGACATGGTGGGTGATCTGTAGCAAGCTACAATTTGAATTGCAGTTTTGCCTGTTGTTAGTTGCACGTGGATGATCTCTGAAGCATCATGCTGTGTGACTAACATGGAGGTGTGGGTATCCTTGATGAATATAGATACACCCCCGCCTTTTGTATTTTGGTTTGGGTTCTGTGGCCGAAATGTATGGTATGAGTTTTAGCCTGGTAGTGCTGGGGTGCTCTCTGGAGCCTTAAACCAGGCTTCTGTTACTGCACATATATTGATTTTCTTCATACTGAGGAGTGCTTTGAGTGTGTGCCTTTTGAGGTTTAGACTTACTTAGCATTACCCTCAGTTTTTTGTTACTTGTGCTATTTACAACATTGGGTTTGTCTTTTGAGCTTTGCCTAAAAAAGGCACTATGGGGTTGGCAGGAGCCTTGGTCAGTATTTGAAAGCCTAAGGGTGACAGGTGCAAGCCATCTCTAGTGAAGCAGCGTGGCTTGTCAAGCATGTCATCCCAGGCGGACAGATACTGGATCCCCTTTGAATGACACCAGAAACTTAGGCAATTGTTGAAATCAAGAATTTTTTTCTTTATACCGTGGTATCATTCTTAGTGAGGACAGGATGCTACTCACAGTCATACCGGCCCGGGCTATGTGATCAGAGAGCTCTTCCATGTCTCTTTTCATGTAGTCCAGTGAGGTACGGCTCAGGTAATTCACACCAACATGAACAATGACAGAGTCATATTTGTACTTGTTCTGGAGTGACCTGAGTGCTTGTGTTATGTGGCAAATCCTGGCACCTGACAGGCAGTTAACAGTAACCTTCTCCTTATTCAGCATAGTGAGTGGGACGTCAGTTTGCCTGACTATAGAGTCACCTATTACTAGTATGTTGGGTATGTTATTTTGCCTTAAGGGCTGTGATTGCATGGTACACTGGTTTTGTAAAGTATGTGTTTCATGGTTTGTGTTGGGGGGTGGAGGTTGCTTGGATGTTTGCTTTGGAGGTCTCTGTTGGTTTTGCAGATTTTTATTTAGAGCCTCCGAGTATGTTTTCATGTATTTATGTGTGTTTTTTGCCAGTGCTGGTTTAATGGGTCTATGTGAGACTGGTGGTGTGATGCAAGTATTTTCCTTCTCCTCTTGACTGTCTGATCCAGTCTTGGGTTGAGAGAGCTTAGCCTCCAGTTTGGCTGTATAATTGCATCTCTCACATGTATTAGTGTTTGGTGGTAGGAGAAGGGGGTTGTCTGTGTACATGAGGCAGTTGTAACATTGCCTCAAAATGCCCAGATTCACCAGTTGGACTGGAGAGTACACCTGAAACTGCCCTTTGGACATGCCTGGATAGGTACAGTGAACAGTTTTACTGGATGACTGATAAGGTCGAATAGAGAGCCTTGTCCTTCTGTACAGTACAGGATGGTCTAGTGCTAGGGTTTATAAGTGCTTGCTATAAGTTTTGAGCAAGTGCTGGGCTGAGAAATGAATGGCTTGAGTGCTTAAGTTGAAAGTTTGTCTAGTTCCAAGGGAAAAATTGAAGAGGAGCCTTTGTGGAGCCTGGAATAGTTTTACCCTAGGAAACCAGTGCTGCCCAGTGCACAAAACCAGGCAAATACAATATTTATAGCAGGGAAATGAAAGAGATAAAAATTAGCCCAAAATGGCCAATAAACTACTAATTTCTGGGCTGAAACCACTCCTCCAGGGACAGATAGGCTGCTCAAAGTTCCCCTCTCTCACAGGTGAACAGAGAAACTTCTTTCTATCCAAGTAAGGTATGGGCAACCACAGAGATATGTGACACAGCCCTGAATTCAGCACTAACCTGAAAACTGGACTATACTAGCTTAGAAAGGTGGGAAACAAGTATATATATTTTTTGTAATTTTTTCAGAAAATAAAGCAGATACACTCAAAAAAACACTTTAAATGCACAGAAAAGGATACTTATTGTTATATATCACAGATCAGAGTTGTAGTCAATACCCCTAGTAATAAAGTAGGAAGAAACACAAATACAGTAAAAGCAGATGAATGAAGTGCAATGTTTATATATATATATATATATATATATAAAACAACAGAAAACTAACAAACTGATTTAAACAAGTTACCCAATTAACCAGAGAAAAAGCTCAAAACTGAGCCATGTTCCAGTAGTCTTCAATCAGACAAGTTCTAACTGCACACTCCTGCTACTAGGATGCAGGGGAACCATCTTCAAAAAAAGATGGCCTGGATCAGTGCTCAAGTTATGCAAACAAAGCTAGATTCAGCAGGCCTAAATCTGGACTATGCTACAGCAACAAGGCGCACCAATGTCAGAAAGAAACAGTTCAAATAAGCAGGAACAATAAGCCTGTGACCAGAAATTCCGAGCTCAGAAGGGCAGCATCCAACCTCTCCTCCCACAAGAGTGCAGACCACAAACCTTCTTAATGTAGAATAACTGGCCTGAAGCCCAAGTGCTTAAGCCAGAACTAATACACTTTTAGAATAGCAGGGACTGGGCCTTCAATCAGCAATTCTCAGCTTAGACGGATGTAAGCTACCTGTCCTGCCACAACAGTGCAGACCACAAACCTTCTTAATGTAAAACAGCCTGTATGAAGCCCAAATGCTTAAACCAAAAGACTTAGAATAACAGGTACAATTTAATCAGGCTACTTCGAAGCAGTAATAAATGAAGCAGAATAAATAAAATTGAGTACTTTTAAGAAAAGCAAAATAAAGTAGGAGGAAACACAAATACAGTAAAAGGAGATGAATAAAGTGCAAATTTTTAAGTGCAAGGAGAGAGGAAGGAAGAACTTAAGTGGGCTGGCCTTCTCAAATATTCTCTCTGTATTAAGTAGAGTGAACACTAAACTCAGAATATGATCTCACTGTACTTGGTTAAGTGAGCAAATGAGATGGACCCAGGAGAAGTGTTCTAATACAGACTTACAGGAGGGGCAGGCAATTCCAGAGCCACCAACACTAATACCAACACAGGAACAGGGAGAGAGGGTGGGGGACTAACTGCAGAGAGAGACACAGCACACTGTTCAGAAACACACAATTAAGAAACAGAAAAAATAAAAATACAGTACTTTTAAAACTGCAAGTTTGTACTTAACAGAAGACTAAAATACACTACAGCACTACTATTATTACCGTAATATATTATAATTTCTAGTACATAGTAATATAACTAGCTACGTTTTCAAAATAGTAACTACTAATAGTATTATATTACTATTTTTAGTAACTAGTAACTTAAATGTGCATTGCTTTTCAGTTACTTTTGCTTAAACCAGTGGTTCTCAATGTTGGCGATATCACCCCTAAAGAGTGATGGAAAACTACTGGGGGCCCTACATAGTATGGTTAGCAATCAGATGTTAGAAGGGAATAGAAACTTTGAAGTGGCAATTTGGATAAAAATTTACAACATAATGTTGGCACAACCCATAGCATGTAGCATTCATAATAGATCATTAGAATTAGTCTGGAGCAAAATATACTTAATTTTTTTTGGCACTGCAAGGAGGTGAAAGTTAATGACAACCAGACTATGGCCCTGCCCTGGTACTGTGGAACTCTTACCCACTAAAACATCCCCTAACACTGGGACAATTCTAGCCTGCTAGAGATCATATCCTTACTTTGGCATATAATAAAAGGCATTGGTTCTCCATACCTCCATCAATCAGAATCAAACTCATCACTCATCAGTTTAACACCTGATGCCCCAACCCACTGCACCAAGCAGAACTCTTTGGGTGGATCTATGATCAACCAACTTTTGTCTTGACAATTTTTTATGTTCTATTTAAAATTTATTTTCGGGTTTTGATTTTTACTTGCTGCAAATAGACAAAATGCCATAGGTTTTTATAGGTCTTGTGCTGATGGCTGGTTTGGTTTAATTATTATTTGTGATGCTCTACCTATAAAGACTAGTCTTCTTCTTCTCCTTTTGGCTGTGCCCATTAGGGATCACCATGGTGGATCATCATTTGGCAGAACAAGTGGCATTAGAGTTTTACGATGTCGAGTTGCCAGCCCAACGCCCAACCTTCCTCAGAAGGCACATGCATGCACGCACTCACACCTAGGGCCAATGTAGAATGGCTAATCCACCTGCAGCATGTCTTGGGAATGTGGGAGGAAACTGGAGCACACTGAGGAAACCCACATGAACATAGGGAGTGTAGATCATAGTGTATGTGTTGTACCTTTAGAGCCACTGTAGTTTGTGGGCATGTGCATATAAGTACTGAATACATGCAAGCAGAGAGCCATTTTATATAAGCAGCTGGAGTGAAAACATGTATGTGTGTAGCAGTCAGTCAGTTAACTAGTTTGTTTAAGTTTTATGTTCCACTCATCCATCCTGATGTGTTCCTGTGTAATAATCATTTAAGTTTTGTGTTCCAGTCATCCATCCGGATGTGTTTGTGTGTAATAGACATCTTAAATGAACACCCAAGCCTCATTGTTTTATTTGAATACACAAGATGAACGAAATGGTGTCAGAATGGGATCCGAAGTCAATATTTCCAAAAACCATGAGGCGCACACTCAAAAATGGGGGAATATACAGGAGTGGTTCAAACGGCTTGCAAACAGCTCATAAACAGGTCAGAAAATATTTCCAGGTACTTAAACTCATTTAAATGATTTTTCCCTCGACAAATAAAAAGCAAAGCATTCAAAACGTTAAAAACAAATTACTGAATAAACGAAATGTTTGAAATTGCGACATATTGATAAATGTACTTGAAATAATTATGAAAACATTTGAAACAATATCCAAATCATATAAAATGTTTGAAAAAGAAAACAATGACTGTATTTTTTCACAATGTACTACTTTTTCACATTAACTAAAGCTAGTCGAAGTGTCTAAAGTGTGAAAAGTGTTGGCAATGAGTGCAGTAGTACAGTACAGCCTTTTCAAAGAGTACAGTTATTTCAAAAAGTCTGTTATAAAGTTGAATATAATTACAAGGACCTGGTGTGTGTTTGATACTCATTTTGCATGGCAGAAGGATTTTGCAGACCTGGTCCGCTTGTGTTTGATAATAATATTGCTGAAAATTCGAACGTGTTTGAGCAAGAATATGATATTTTCATACAGGCTGTTTTGATGCATGTACAAAAGCATTTATTCTGCTCAATTTAGCTAGTTCAGAAGCCATTGAGAGAGAACATTCATTTGTGTATGTACCTGCTATTTATGCAGAGGAGGGGGAAGACCACCATATTGTGGGACAGGCTGAAACATGGGAAAACCCTGAGTGCTTAAAACATAAATTTAGAGAAGTGTTAAACCCTCAAATGAATATTACAATGGAAAGACACATATTTTACACAAGAGATCAAAAGCCTGATGAAACTTCTGCAGCATATATAACTATAGCAAAAATTGCAGATTTGGTGATCTGAGAGATGAGTTGATAAAAGAAAGGCTTGTGTGTGGTGTTAATAATGATGCAATGAGAAAGATTTTGCTTTGAGACAGGATTTAACTTTAAGCAAAACCATAGAGATTTGTCAGATATATGAGCTTACAGAAAAGCACATGAATATGCTTAAGAATGAGAAGAGCATGCTTGCAGCTTCTTCCAGCACTAATGTTGATAGTATGCAGCATGAGGTTAAGAGGTATAGGCCAAAGGGTGTGGCTGCCACAATGAAACCCAGGGCACACATAGCAAAACCGAGGAATGATTTAGCAAAACCCATGGTAAACCTCATAGTCAACTGTTGTAATTGTGTAGGCAGTCATGAACCTAAATGAGAAAAGTGCTTGGCTGTTGGTTAGCAATGTCACAGATGTAAAAAGTGGAATAATTTCAGAAAGCTTTGTAAATCTAAAGAGGCACATTATTTTATTAAGAGAAAGCATTCCAAGAGGCAAGTTGATCAAGTAAAAAGCAGCAACCCTACTTTTTATGTTGATGTACTCTCTTTGCTTGAGGAAAAGGTTAATGCAGTAGATTTGTTCACAAAGAGCGAAGTATTTTGTACTATACTGATTAATGGGAGACCTGTAGAGCTCGAAGTTGATACTGGTTCAAAGTGCAATGTTATGTCAGGAGAAATATTTGCTAAGGTAAAAGCTGGTGAAAAACTTGATTTGGCAAAGTGTGTAAAGCTTGCTACTTATGGTGGCGAAGAGATTCAAACCGAAAGCTCAGTAGTGCTTTCATGCTATTCTGCTGGGACTAGCCATAACTTGCAGTTTTACGTAGTCAAAAGACGCATGCAGTCATTGTTGGGCCTCAAAGATAGTTTGAAAATGGGACTGATTTCATTTAATAATGAGTCCACCATGTAAGCATCAACAACAATGAAAGTTTCACACAGAATAGTTTTTCTGAATATGCTGATATTTTCAAAGATGACCTTGGCAAACCCCCAGTTGTGTACTCCATGAAGTTAGACCATGAGGTAAGACAAGTTGTCAATAGCAATGCAAGGCAAAGTAAAAGCAGAGCTAGACAGAATGGTGCATTTAGGAGTAATTTGTCCAGTAGAAGAACCAACTGAATGGGTATCCTCCATGGTAGTAGCTCATAAGAAAAGCTCAGATGACATTCGAATATGTATTGATCCAAGAGATTTGAACAAAGCACTGAAACAACCTCATCATCCAATGCGTACAATTTAAGATGTTGGTGCTGTCATGCCAAATGCCAATAGTGGCAGCTCATGGTATTAGACTGCAGGACTGCAGCCCCCCCAACCATGTGAAGAAAAGAAAAGAACATTTAATTTTGTAAAATAAAATATTTATAAATTAAACTGGCTGACTAGTGATTCGCAAAGTCCTGGAACTCGAACTGCACATGCTTGCTGCTCGGCAAGTTCTGGGTTTTTTTTTTTTTTTTAGTTTCTGTAAATCTGGACTGTCTCAGACTGCTGTAAAGGCAGTCCAGATTATGGAGAGTACTGCATCAGTGTGAAGCCCAGAAGTCTGTGGGGTTAACTGCACAGTAACATGGAAAGGGGTCGGACTGCCATGTCCGCAGTCACGCATGTGATGTGAATGGCAGAATGGCTACTGATTGGTTCTCATTCTCACTCTCTTTCTGAAAAAGAGAGCGAGAAACAATCAGTAGTAGCCGGCAGTGCAGGTACTTTTGGTTACTTGCTACGGGTGTGTTACCATTGCAAACAATTTTTTGGGGGCTTGCTAATACCCACGGGCTACAGAGAGGAAAGATTTCTGAATCCTCCTGATCTAGCTACTTCATTTGTTGTTCATGATGGAAATGGACAGTCTTAGTCACAACTCATCATTTGATTTTTTTTTTAATTTGAGGTAAGTGACCAGTATCTGTTTTAATAAGTTATCTGCTGTCATACACAAAATGGTAACCTTTGAACTTAATGTTTTTTTTCATTCATTTCTGTCAGTATGTTTGACCTCTTTAGGAAGACAGGAAAGAGTAGGCTACTGGCTGAATAATATTTTTGCTGACTAATGCTTTCTCTTTTTTAAAAACTATATTTAAAGGCCGTGTAAAACTTGTATGAAAAAGAAGGAAAAGTTCTGGAACGCTAAGCTCATTGAAGGCATTATAGGTATTACATAAGCATTCTGTGACTCCATTTCCATTAAACAGGAATAGCTAGAGTCTGCAATAAAGCACAGAGGGTTATGTCTGTTTTACTCTTTAGACTCAGTCTAATGCTGTCTCACTTGCCCACTACACAGTTCTAAGCAATTCATTAACCCAGATGGTGCATCTAGCTGGACCATCCTTAAGAAAGAAGAAATGTCTGGATAGTGTGGTTACCCAGTTAACAAGTTATATTGCACTGCATTATAAAGGCACCTGAAAGAACTGAAAGAACCTGTCAGTTTGTCTAGACTGCTAAAGTGGTGTGTATCTATCCTAAGGTATCTGGATAGACCTCTGGGAGTAGCAGATTTTTGAAAATCTGAACTGTGTCAGCCTAAACTCTCTAGAAAATTTTCCCTGCATTTCTTCCATATTTAGCATGAAAAATGACTTTCTTATAGCTAGGGTAAAGTGTGTGCATTTGATCTATGAGGCATTTCCCATGTCTCAACACTCAACTTTCTTTTGAGAGTAATTCCATCACATTTCCCATATAATATCATTTATGACAGTATTATATCCTCCCTGCCTATCATCTTTTCCATTACAAAGATAGCAATCTTCTTATGACATTACCTTCAATGCTGTGTCTGTCATGGTTATCCTTCTCTGTACCATCTCCAGCTGTGTAATCTCCTTCTCCATATATAATCTCCTTCTCCATATAACATCTCTAGGTATCCATATAACTTTACCAGTTGTCTGACAAAGGATATATATATATATATATATATATATATATATATATATATATATACACACACACACCGTCATGTACTATGCATTTTTTCAGTTACCCTGTAACTGTACAACTGTACACCTGATTATTATTGTTTTCCTGATCTGGGCTTTGTTGCCCCTGGTTCTCCTAAGTATGTAATCTGCCCTTGATTTGTCCCTCTTCTAGTGCATTATCAAGCACATTGAGGGGCTGAAGTAAAATTGCCAGCACGTAATATTATTATGATGGCAGAAAACGTCATGTTGTCTATCTAGTCAGCGATGTTTGTTTAGTTATCCTGTGCCACTTCTCTTATCAGCCATACGTGATGTTTTGAAGGACTTTTTGACTTTATACTGCACTACCTGCTCAAGTAACCTTTTCCACTTATCCACTGCTCTTTCTCTGAAAAAAGTATTTTCTAATATCTAGGTTAAACTGTTTACCCTTAACGTGGTAAGTGCACATCTGTCTCCCTTCTCTATCTTTTTCTTGAACTGCATGCTATTACTTTATCCCAAAAGTCACTTGTGCACAAATATCACGTCCCTCATTTTCATATATCCTGTTATTATAAAACTTTGACTGCTAGAACTTCTCCTTGTACTCCTTGTATTTCTCTGCCTGTCTTTTTTCCTATTGGGCCTTCTTTGTGACATCTTAACTAGCTTGAATTCATTATCCCAATATAGATACTAGAAAGGGACAGTGTACTCCAGTGAGACCTACCCATGGATTTATAGAAATACCTCTTTATTCTCAGACTCTGTTCTTATAAGGATCCAGTCAAGCATATTATTTGACCCATTGCAGCAGCTTTGTCTATATGTAACTGAAGGTTAATTTCTGCCATTTCTTTTACAATGCCAGAAAATCTGTTTTTCCTGATCTATGCTTTTTAGATTCAGTTTTCTATTTTGGTTGGTATTCTTTAGAAAGTACATGGTAACACAAAGCTTTTTATTCCAGCAATTCTCTGTTTATAAGATCAATATTTGAAATGTGTCCCTATTTTTGGGGCTGTATTCCCCCGTTATTGGCTTTACCCAGGTTTTTTGTGCTAACAGGTTGAGAGCTATGGTGAGAACTGAATTCACTGAATATGTTTGGGGCTGTATTCCCCCATTATTGGTTTTGTCTAGGTGTCTTGTGTTACGAGAGCTATGGTGAGAACTGAATTCACTAAATGATAGCCATTTAAGTTTCAGTCTACCTGTCTTTCAAGAAACAGCTGATTTGGCATAGTGGTATGCTGCTCTGACTGTAGTGCACATGGTCCTGGGTTCAAGACTTGGCAGTGAAATCCATGGTGGTAACACAGCATTTTATTCTAGCAACTTTCCAAGATTATGCAAGCAATGTTTAAACTGTGTCCCTAGTTTTTAGGCTTTTGTCCCCCCAATAAATTTTGGCTTTTTCCAGATTTCTTGTGCTTCAAAGTTGAGAGATACAGTTGAGTGTCGAGTGCATTTTACAAAGAGCTGAGATCTTGAAGAGAAGTTTAGTTCTGCTTATGCTGAGTCTGCTTGCATTCTTAATAGCACAACAGGAAGTGTACTTGCTTTCGATGCAGAAATCTGTGGGTTCTATTCCCACAGTATAGAGATGCATTGCTGATACTGTACTGTGTTGTACTTTTAAAGGGGGTGGATGCTGCAGTTCTGAGAATGTCCTCTTTAGCAGAGATACCTAGTAATGATGAACCTGTTATCAGTTTGCCATCCATTCCCTATTGCAATATTACTAGCTTATCATTTTTAATGTAGCATAGTCTATTTATTCCTCAAAAGCAACAGGCACTCTATTTTTAGATGAAACAATAAAATATAAAGTTGTGTACTAGCAGCAACCTCTTCATTAGGTACAGATCTCTTTAATGTGGAATTATTTAGATACCTTTTACTTCTGCATAGACTGTGCATATTTACTGATTCTGGTGAATTGTAAAGGTTTGAGTAAACTTTTATGATGGAAATGTTCTGAATTGGGCAGTTTTGTCATTATTGGTGCATGCATTTTGTTTCATTGTTTACTGGAAAAAATGTTCAAAACAAATTTAAAACACTGTCTAACAACTGTATTGTATTATACAAGGAATATAATTTAATACAATCAGGAAGGTGTATCAAAGAACACATTAATGTTTCCTGTTAAAGGGGCTTATGATTTGAAAACAGCCCAAAGTTAATCTTTATCTGCCACTGGCCAGATGTATTTTCTTTGAATGTGGGTTTCAATGCTGTTTCAATGAATGTGAGTTTCAAGGGCAGAGAAGTTTTAATGCTAAGTCTATTTTCATTGTGAGACTGCATTGCTTTGTTTAGCAGATATCTATTAGTGTTTGTAATGTAAAATAAAACTTTTAAATGAAATCCAAATCATCATAGAAGTAAAGTAGTACGTACATTACAGTGTTTATGGCAAATGGGGCAAAATAGCCAAGTAACAGGACATTGGAATAGCTGCAGGGGGGAGGCCCCATTCAACCATGATTTTGTGAGGGAGGAGGACAGCAAACTCAAGACAACCCCGGCTGAACTATACCTCTTAACTGTCCAGATTTTTGCAAAATGAATAGATTTTTGCTTTTTATTTTTGGTTTGTTCCCCACAAAATGTGTGGTTTTCTGGCAAATCATTTAGGAATGAAGTCACTAAATAGTGACAGACATTGAGTTTCAGACATTATACTCTTGAGAAAAATCCATGCTAAAGCAAGACCTGTTATTTTGTCAACTGTCTAAGTTTATTCAAGAGCAATTTTTAGTACTGTTTGTATGTTCCCCCAATATATTTGGTCTTGTCCAGATTTTCTGCATTAAGAGGTTGAGAGGTACATGCAAATAAATCACTTTATACAATTAGGTATATCCAAACCTCTCAGCTGTCCCCAATTTTGGCTCAAAATGTTACTCTCCCCTAATAATTCCACTGCAAAATGGCAAATTTGGAAGAAAATGTGGAGAGTTTACAATTAATAAATAATTGTAATGATCAGCGTTATAGATTACTTTTAATTTCAGAAATGCATGTTTTTTCTCTTATTTTGTCAGCTGCTCAAGTTAACAGTACTAATATTAAAAAAGTGTCCCTTCTTTGACAGGTTCCCAGCTGTACTGTTTGTCTTTTCGGCTTTTCCCGGTTAGGGGTCACCATAGCGGAACTCCAGTCCGCTAATGACTGGCAGTAGATTTTTTTTATGATGCCAAGTTGCCAGCCTGACGCCCAACCTTCAGTGAAGGCACGCCCATTCATGCATGTTTTTTGGAGGCCACTTGACCGCAGGGAGGACATACAGACTCCACACAGAAGGCACTCCAACCAAGAATCAAACAGGAGAACCTCTTACTGTGAGGCAACAATGCTACCGCTGTACCATGTGGCTATTTTATATTTTTACATCACATTTTTGGTCTGTTTTCATAAAATTATGGTTTTCTGGCAAATTAGTGAAAAATCATTAAAGATTGAAGTTAGAAAATAATGACAGACATTTGAGTTTCAGAATGCATAAAGTCTTTTGGCTTTTCCTGGTTAGGGGTCACTACAGCGGAACTCCGGTCCACTCATGATTGGCAGTGGATTTTTACAGTGCTCAGTTGCCAGACCGATGCCCAACCTTCAAAGAAGGCATGCCCATTCATGCTCGCACCTACCTGCATGTCTTTAGCATCATTTGACCATGGGGAGAACATGCAGACTCCACACAGAAGGCACTCCAGCCGAGAATCGAACGAGAGAACCTCTTGCTATGAGGTGACAATACTAACAGCTGCACCACTGCGGCCTAGTTGAGTTTCAGATTGCATACCGTTCAGAAAATCATACTAATGCAAGACCTACTATTCTATTATCTTTCTAAGTTTATAAGAGCAATATTTAAAAATTGTCCTTATTTTTGGGCCTTTGTCCCACTTCGGTTTATGGCTCTGTCCAGATTTCTTGGTCTGAGGCTGAGAGGTATGACAAATGTGTCTGGGCCATCACCGTTAGCCAGAGATATTTCAAATTGTGACATACTTGTTGCATCCCACTCCCCCACGTAGTGACTGGATGTGTCCAAGCAAGGCAAGGAGCAGTTATGCAGTGTAAGTGTGCAGAGTATCCCCCCCATCCAAGGTAGACACAAGTACTACAGTGGCTTTTTATCTGTCCTTGATTTTGCAGAATGTTCTGGTTTTCTGTCATATTGTATACTGTTGATTTATGCTTCTTCTTATTCAGAAAATGCATGTTGTTGCAGTGCCCATTGCTCTGTGTTTAAGTAGCAATGCTTTAATGACCATCAGGTAAGCTTGTCTGAGACTGTAAGATGCAAGTAAGCTTTAATAAGCATACTGTTAAAGAATTACCAACATTGAAAGCCTTTTTGTTGTTGCCATGCAAAGAATATTTACATAACTAGATAGCGTATAAGCCTTAGGTATTGAAATGCATATGACAGTATTTGTAATAAAGGACAAGATTACAGTATTTTCAGAAGCTCATTACATTTTTTGGATACTTGCGTTCATCTTTGCAGGCTTTATCCGTAAACTAAACAGAATACCAGTCTATCATGTGTGGTCCACAACCTGTGCAGTAATTCTTTAAGCAATTTATCTTCAGCTTGTTTCTTGTATGTTGTTCATTGTTTACTTTGATCATGTTTTCCCCATAAAACAAGTAGATAGTTGTCGGGATCAGGCAGCAGGTCTTTTTTGGATTAGAAACATTTTTACAGGTGGGGGTATCACAGACATTACTACTTTCAGCATGTTATTTGGTACTTTTATAAAGCTGAGTATAAATTATAATGAGAACTGCAGTGCAAGGAGAAGTGGTTTGAGTGCTGCTTGTTTTTTTATACTTGATTTTGACTGGCATTCCAGTAATGTATTTAAAAAGTAATTTATTGTTTCATGCCTCACAACCTTTTTGTTTCCATCTAGATATTAAGTACACTGTCATGTAGCCAATGCATTGAAATATTTTTTTTCTTCTACACTTCATTTTCTCTTGAATGGACTCTCATAATGATGGTTTGGCACCCAGGGCAGCATATTTAATTAAAGTCCCAGTTTTTGTGGTTTTGAGCATAGCTTCACCCCTTTCTAGTTGGCCACACCCCTTCCCATTGGCCCCACCCATTCAGCTGTCTCCTGCAGCCCCCCCTTTGATTTGAAGTCACCAGCCATCACTGAATGCCACTGTTTATTCTGTCATAGATGCAGAAAGTTCATTTTTACATAGTTTACTTGATCAAAAATCTTCCTTGCTAACCACTTTCAGTACACCATTTGGAAGGTACAGATTTTTGAGAATGCCATTTGGGATACATTCTGCCAGTGAAGTCCTTCAATGTGACATGGAGCAAATTTTTCTGGTTATCCATGTGCTGTTAGAGTAGATAATATTCTTGTAAGAGGCAGTGTGAAGTCAAACATGATATAAACTTCAGGAAAGTTCAAGATCGTGCTCATAAAGTGAATCTTAAACTGAATCCTCATAAATGTAAATTCAGGCTAAAAGACGTTACTTTTGTGGGTTATTTATTTACTAGTTCAAGCTTATGATCAGATCCATCCAAGCAAGATGCAATGCTTGAGATGCCAGCTCTAGACAATGCCACATCTTTACAATGTTTTCTTGGCATGGTCAGCTATTTAGGCAAGTTCATTCCTGATTTAAGCGAGCTTTCAGCAGTGCTACGAGAGCTGACATGCAAAAAATGTAACTTGGTCCTGGTTGGAACACCACCAAAGAGCATTTGACGTCCTGATACAGAAAATTGCCAGTCCATCCACTTTGAGATATTATGATGTTCACCAACCTGTAGCTTTTTCCTGTGATGCTTCAAAATATGGTCTTGGTGCTGTAATTCTTCAAGAGGGTGGACCAGTAGCCTATGTGTCTAAAACTTTAACTCAAACTGAGATGCAGTTTGCGCAAATTGAAAAAGAACTTTTGGCAATAGTATATGCATGTTCAAAGTTCATTGATTATATTTGTGGCTGACCTATCCAGATTTAACTGATCACCAACCTCTGGTTACTATTTTGAGAAAAACCAATACACACAGCTCCAGCTAGATTGCAACACATCATGTTAAAATTGCAAAAGTACAATTTCAAAATGGTTTACACCAAAGACAAACTTATTTATCTTGCTGATACTTTATCCAGATCACCCAGACAAACCACTGACCAGCATGACAATGAGAAAGCTTATTTTGAAGTTATGGAAGTGAGAAATTTTTCTTCCACACATCTTGTTGGGCTTAGAAATCACACAGCTTCTGATCCACTCTCCAGAAGCTAAACCATTTTATCAGTCACAGATGGCCAGCAAAACAATCTTGTTTACCACTAGATGTGCAGCAGTATTTTCCTTATAGAGACGAGATTTTGATGAAAGATGGTATCATCACGAAAGGTCCAAAAGTGGTAATTCCAAAATCCTTGCAACAAGAGTATATTAAAATCTTGCACTGAGGTCACCCAGGAACTTATTCTACCAAAAGAAGGGTGAGAGGACTAGTAATTTGGCCTTCTAGGTCAAAAGATATTGAGAAGGAAATCTCAGCTTGTTCTGTTTGTAATATTACTAAACCGCACCAACAAAACACACCACTTCAGCTGAACCAGATTTCTGAACTACCTTGGTCGACAGTAGCCAGAGTTATTTTCGAATGGAATGGTCAGCATTATTTGATATTAGTAGACTCTATTCAAACTGGTTCGAAATTGACCTGCTTCTAACATAACTTCCAGTACTGTCATTACGAAACTGAAGAGACATTTTTCTGTCCATGGTAGTCTGCATAAAGTTGTTTCTGACAATGGTACCGTTTACAAGTCAGCAGTTCAAAATATTTGCTGAGACATGGGACTTTGTTCATGTTACTAGTAGTCCTGAGTATTCACAATCTAATGGCTTGACTGAATGTGCAGTTCAAAGTGCAAAACAGTTGTTGGAGAAATCCAAAAGGGACAAAACAGTATTTTTCTCAATTTGCTTAATCTCAGATACATTCCTCAAGACAATTTACTTGGTTCACCTGCTCGGAGATTGATGTTGAGACAAACCAGAACTACACCACCAGTCAGTAAGAATTTGTTGATTCCAAGTGCTACAAACAACAAAGCAGTAAAAGCTCAACTTATGAAAAAGTGTTTGTCACAGAAATTCCATTATGACAAAGCCAACAAACTTCTCAAACCATTAAAAGAAGGAGAGATAGCGAGTATACAGACAGCCTACCCTGACCTTGTGAAGGCCTTCAATACAGTTCTTCATGAACTATCAACAAATTCAATGAGCTTGGGTCCAATGCATATATAGTCCACTGTACTAATAACTGACTTTCTTTTAGGGCCCAAGTGATTAATGTGAGAGATCAAATCATCTTATGGACTGACATTACCAATGGCACCATAGGGGTCAGTTCTCATTCTATTTCTATTCATAATCTTTGTTTCATTTGCATGGGTTGATAACTACAGGCTGCAGTTCACTAAGTTTGCTGGTGACTACAAAGTGCATAGTCTCCTCCACTGTTAGCTGCAACAGTTCTCTAGAAAGGATTGTGCACAACCTATACCCATTGCAAAAATAATAGTTTGTGCATCAGTGTTAATAAATGTCACATAGCAACATTTGGAAAGCCAGTGGTTCTTACTACCTACTGTACTGAAAAAAGAAAACATCTAAGACAGATTCTGTTATTAATGACCAAAGTACAGTCATAGCTGGGGTCTCATGTTGAAGCAACAGGTTGCCATGGAGGTGAAAAGGCCATCAGTGTAAATCACGATACACAAGGGGATTACTAGCTTCTGCAAGGAGATCATCATTCTACTGTGCATTTACACTGTTTGGTCAGTCATAAATTATAGAGAGACTACTATGGTCTCCTGGCCAAACATCTGTTTTGGCCTGAGATGCTTCAAAGGTTCCTCTCTAACAGGACAGATAGGCTTGTCAACTTCAAAAGCTGTTCCTCTTCATGGTGTCATACCACCTTAGGAGGGAAGATCTGTGATTTGTTTTCTAGGCCATAGAAGACCCTTTCCACTCAAAACTGTCTCTCTGGAACATACCAAAGAGAGGGCTGACCACCATGCTAGGGCAATCAGTTTTAACATTTTCATTAACAGTAGTAGTCAAAGTGACAGAATTATTGCACAGTGGTTCATTTGCCTTTGAAACATTCTTCCTCTGCCTCTAAAACAGTGCCATTCACTTTACACTTAAAAGGAGCTTTGATGAATAAACACATGAGTACATATAATCTTCAACATCTGGAAAAAGAGCCTCGCTAATGGCATAGAGGGATAAAGCCTTAACTAAAACCCTGGTGCCTGATGGTGCAGAGGGAGGCTGGACATGCTTATCACGGGGGGGGGGGGGTGTTGGTATCTTGCAGAAGCTCTTGCGGAAACCAGAACTCAGATATAAAACACCAGACAGGAAGGGCAGAAGTATAAGAGCAGGCTTAACCAATCTAACCAATCTGTGGGGACCTAGGGCAGGGGACATGCTCTGGCTACCTCCCTCATTCCCCACTCAGCCTAATGTCAGCAAGTAGCTGAGGGACCTTAATGATCTCAGCAAGTAGGTGAGGGACTTAGACCTATTGTAAAACATTGCCCCACCCCCATCCCACCAACATGGATGATGGCACCACTCCTGACTCTTGCCTTTGGTAGGAAATAAGTACAACCTGCATGTTGAGCACTTGGAAATTGAGGAATGAATATCAACTGGGCAATGAGAGGGAGGCATGATGATCAGGAAGTGCAGGTAGAAATAAATGGGTCAACAGCAATGAAGCTTCTAGAAGGCCTTTAAATCAAAAGGTAATGAGTGAATCTATCAACATATGAACTAAACAGTAAGCATGCTGTTTGGATGAAAAATATATCAACTTGAGGCTCCCAGATGGCAGCAGTACTAAGAAAAGGGCTTGTGGCTTATCATGTGGTCATATAATGAATGTGCTGCATCAGATATTTCAACTCTCATCAATTTACTTTATTGGAGACTATACAGTTACCTGGTCAGCCGCAGTGGTTAGCATTGCCGCCTCACAGCAAGAGGTTCTCCAGTTCGATCCTTGGCTGGGGTGCTGTCTGTGTGGAGTCTGCATGTCCTCCCTGTGGTCACCAGGGTTTCCTCCGGGTGCTCCGGTTTTCTCCCACATCCCAAAGACATGCTGTAGGTGGATTGGACACTCTAAAATGGCCCTAGGTGTGAGTGGCAGCAGTACTATAAGGGCTTGTGGCTTATCATGTGGTCATATAATGAATGTGCTGCATCAGATATTTCAACTCACATCAATTTACTTTATTGGAGACTATACAGTTACCTGGGCGGCTGCAGTGGTTAGCATTGCCACCTCACAGCAAGAGATTCTCCAGTTCGATCCTCGGCTGGGGTACTGTCTGTGCGGAGACTGCATGTCCTCCCTGTGGTTGCTTGGGTTTCCTCTGGGCGCTCCGGTTTCCTCCCACATCCCAAAGACATGCTGTAGGTGGATTGGACACTCTAAAATGGCCCTAGGTGTGAGTGCGTGCGTGCATGTATGTGTACCTTCTGTGGAAGGTTGAGTGCTGGGTTGGCAACTTGACACCATAAAAACTCCACTGCCAATCATGAGCGGAAAGGTGATCCATTGTGGTGATCCCTAACTGGGAAAAGCCGAAAGAGGAAGAAGAGGAGACAATACAGTTACCTGTGAGTGCCAGATAAAGATTCATAGATGAAGGATGGGTAATCCATCTCGAATCTGTTAGTATCATAATGGACCAAGGTCTTCAAACTGATTGACCCGTTAGAATGCCAGTTAGTGTCAGACGAGAGGAAGTCTTAACTGCAGATAAGGAATGCTGTCTATCTGAACTGTATACTGATATGAATTTTCATTTTTGTGGCAAAAACAGAGACAGCAATGAGAAGAAGCAGAGCATGTTAAGCTATTCCCTTGGATAAACAGACCCACAAAGATCAGACAAGCTCCTGACCTGACAGGCATGTTGCTCTTACCTCCCATAAAGGAATACTGAGAAAATTGGGAAGCTATGATGTTCCAGCAATGACAAAGTAACTTGACATTGCAATGATGATTATACTCGATACTGAAAAGGCTCAGAAATATAAGCTATTGAGAAAATTGGGCTGAAGAGGCATTGAGACAAAGTCTGTCTGAAATCCACTATAATTATCCATAGAAATGTGAAATACTAATTTGATTGTGTCTGGTGTGTGTGTGTGTGTGTGTGTGTGTGTGTGTGTGTGTGTGTGTGTGTGTGTGTGTGTGTGTGTGTTATATGTGTGTCTGTAGATATATATATGTTTTACTATCACAATCATGAGTACAGGATAGATGAAAAAGGGAATGTCAAACAACAGTTGGATAATTCCCATTTCATCTAACCTGCACCAGTGAGTGTGCGCAGATTCACAAATGCCACAGTGCATTCGCACACCTGTAACTGGCATTATGAGTACAGATTGTGGTACAGTGGGGATCGGGAAATTACCCTTTTCCCCAGTTTAGTGCGATCATGGAGTTGGAATATATTATTTGCAGGGGATGTGGGGGGGTGCAGGGGGGCTTGCCCCCTGCAAAAATGGGCATTTTTGTGACGTGCAGTATGTATATACTGCTTACAAGTTCAGTTTCCGGTGGTGTTGAGGAAGCTGCAGTGGAAGGCATATGTCAAATAATGTCGACACTTCGAATTCAGCATTTTATTTGACATAGTGCATGTGTTCCCCTGCTGATTTTAGGAGATTTGATTCACTGGAATGATCAGATTTTATTCCGGTGTTCACGATTTTCATAGTAAATCTATATATATATATATATATATATATGTGTGTGTGTGTGTGTGTGTGTATATATATATATATATATATATATATATATATATATATATATATATATATATATATATCTACACAAATATAAAAAACACACACACATCCACATATCTATAAAGTGCTAGAACAATGATAAAAATCAGAAGCACCAGATTATGTATGTTATCCTTCTAAAGTGCTCTGAGTGTTTGCTACTCGAGATGCTCATTGCTAAATATATCCTTATGCACAAATTTTTCAGATTCATAAACAACAAAGTGCACAGGTTATTCCTACCACTATCACTGCTGTGGTTGTTTGTTACTTAAGGTTTAGCTTTTGGGTGTGTTTCCATTCACCGGTACGAAGTCCATACAAATAAAAGAAGCAGGCAGTACCTATTGTAAATCTGAGCCTTCAGTGTTATAAAATACCATTGGAGTGGCACTGAAAATGAAAATTAAGGAAGGCTTCTTTGGAAATCTGTGTTTTAAAAACACTTTTGAGGTAGCATATATGAAAATATTGTACTATTTCTTTGTAAATTAACAAAAGAGTTTTGTTACTCTTCTCACATTTTTTTCCAGATGTAAGTTTTTGTGGAATGAAAATCCTCAGTAGTATGCCATAGGTAATATACAAGTATAACCTAGGCATCTTGCATTTCTAATACGTCTGAAAACAGATCAAGAGCTGAAAACTGAACTATTGCTCATAGAGTTTCATCTAACCATCTCACAGTTATTCTAGAAGAAGTCACCTCAGTGCAACTAGAACAAAGCAGGCTAGAAAATGCAGAAATTGCCTTACACAAATTTCTAGCTGTTGACGCCTGTGAAGCCTCAAACCTGTTTCTCATTTGGGACCACTGGAAGACAACTCACCTAACTTCCTCAGCTTTCACCTTCTTCACCACTCTACTGGGTTTTAGTTAAGTAGAGTTTACTTAAAATAGTAGTGGCTCTATAGCCAAATTCTGCACAAAATAAGTCAACTACACATATTCCCTAATGAAAAACACCACTGGATGCATATGGTAATATCTACAGTATATTTCTACGTAGCTCAGCTAGACAGAAAATTATACAGAGAGAAAGGAGATTTCAATGCATTCGATAAACATCAAGACAGTAAATATGTATGCATCTATTTCTTTATTTAGTGTCAAAAATAAGCTAGTCAGTCCTTTATTATAGGTGGTACATTTAAAGTATAACGGCCCGAATTTAAATATTATTGTAAGGGGAGTGATGCGTATAATCACATTTTACACAACATAATTACACATACAGACATTTTACATATTTATATATGTGTGTGTGTGTATATGTATATATATCTTAGATTGTATGTCATTTAGTCAAACGTTCAAACTATCGAAGGTGTCTTTGCCAGCTTAAGAGATCAAAGTCTCAGTATTAAGTATTGCTAACATCAGAAATGTGATGTTGCACTACACCTGGGAGTTAGGGAGTGGGAATTTGCCCATTCCCCACTATTGTGCAGTCTCAGAGATGCTATATATAAAATGCAGGAGGTGTGGGGGTGGGTGCAAGGGCTTGCCCCCTGCATAAAATAGGTTTTAAAGGTTTTTTGTTTTTCTTTCTTTTGGATTTCAGTCTTTTTAGATTAATATTTTCAGTTTCATACCTTTTGTTTGAATTAATGGCATATAAGCACATATTAATATTAGCATATCTGAGTATATTTCAAGTATGCTTTATTTACAGTGAATTGCCCATTTAAAATGAAAAGAAAGAGTAATGTATGTATTAATCTATGTGAACACAAAAAGTCTGTCAAAGAAAATAATGCCTTACAGTTTTTAGCTTTTTTTCTGCTCAATACACAATGATTCAAAGTCTTTAATACTTGGCCTTACTCCCTACAGGTCCCAACCAGTATGTCTCTGTCCAGTACATCCTTTCCCTACCAGACAGCCTGTCTCCAATTCCCAGTCTACAGGCTGTACAGGCCCCTAACCTGTCTCTCTCTCTCTCTCTCCAGTACTTCTTCCCTTTGCTAGAGAGACCTACATCTCTTTCTGTCTCAGTTTCTTTCTCGCTCTCTCTTTGTCTGTCTTACCCCCCCTTTTAAAAGAAGAGGTGTGCAGCCTCCTTCACTCAAGGCAGGTGTCGATTCTACCTCCAGGTTGCCCAAAAAGCATAGCTCTACGCTACACAAGGGGGCACTATGCCACAACCCCCCCTTCATACCTGTGAGGATGTTCAGGTATATCCCAACCTGGCTGACCTACAGATTCTTTGGTACAAGAGTAGTCTTCCAGTTGTGACAATATTTAGTGGTATGCCCCAACCGGGTGCATGTATAGCTGATGCTGTGCATGATTCTCAGTAGCACTGAGTCTCTTCCCAGGAACATCAGCTTGGTTGGTAGCCCTACGGTGCTTCAATTTCCACCTGGTACTGGGACAGACTATGGCCTAGTGCATTCCATTTTCCAAGCTTCAGTTGTCCTACAGTATTCTGTACTTTTCTCTCTTATTTTCTCATGCTTGATTTCAGTTTCTGCAGCTGTCATTTCACGTTGCTTCACTCTGCTGTTTAATGCACTTTATTTCTTCATGCATCCCAGTTTGCCGGATTTGCTGTTATGTTAGTTCATTACAGGTTACACACAGAATTTTATCAAGGTAGTCTTGATCTCATTATGTGTGAATAGAGGCACATAGTTACCTTGCATATATTTTTTTAGAGTAGTGTGTTCTAACAGCAATTTTGATTTTCCTCGCTCCAGTTTACTAAGTTTCTGATTAAGCATGTCAATCTGCTCAGTTCTGCTACAATGGACTTCAATTTTTAAGATTTTCCCACTTAGTAGCTGTAAATTTGGCATGTATTCCATGGTCCAGGGCTGCTTGAAATTATCACCTCATTCCGTGGCCTGTGTCTTAGTTGCTGGTTCAGTTTTCATCTGCAGAGATGTTCCTTTCCTAGGATCAGCTAAATAATGTATTGGTAATCCATTTTGCCACTTAGATTCCCAGATATTCCAAGGCCACTGTGTCTTTTTTTCTTTGTTTTGTTAAGCACCTTTATTGACTTATCATTTGTGACATGGCAAACTTATATTTATATACAAGTAATCAAAATATATGAACATGTTCACATTTATAAACATTATACATCACATAGATTGTTGTTGTTCTTCTTCTTTCGGCTTTTTCCCGGTTAGGGGTCGCCACAGCAGATCACCTGTCCACTCAAGATTAGCAGTGGAGTTTTATAGTATCAAGTTGCCAGCCCAGCGCCCAACCTTCCACGGAAGGCACACACATGTACACACTCACATCTAGGGCCAATTTAGAGTGTCCAATCCACCTACAGCATGTCTTTGGGATGTGGGAGGAAACCGGAGCACACGGATGAAACCCACACAACTACAGGGAGGACATGTAGACTCCACAAAGAAGGTACCCCAGCCGAGGATCAAACCGGAGAACCTCTTGCTGTGAGGTGACAACGCTAACCGCTGCACCACCGTGGCCGCCCTCATACATCACATAGATTGTTATATACCCTGTAATCTAGGCATCAATAATATAGGCACCATTACAAAAAATATTAAATTCATGCCTTCTCTTTAACCTCATTTCTCCTCCAAACCAACTTCCTCATATAGTGTTTCCACAATTCCCATTTTTTCTGTGTAATGTACTCCAACCTTTTCTAAAGATTAGACATCCTGTTCTTTTATCTCTGTTAAAATATTCCCTACTTCAGGTATAGTTGGTTTAGATTTTGATTTCCATTTTCTAGTAATTGCTTTTTTGGCAGCCACAAACATTAAACTTTACAAGGCCTTACTATGTCCAGGCAATTCAGATCCTCTATCCCAGATCAAAAAAATCCTTAGTTACACTTGTTTATTGCCACTGAGGCTTATGACCTTCTCACCTTATCAGTACCTTCCCTCAGGTAGTACCTCTTTTCTCCAGGAGAACCATACTGGTCAGTCCTGGAGTAAATTTGATAATACCCACCCAGTCATGTAATTTATGTTCAAAGTAAGAGCGAGTCACACTGCTTAACATGCAGAAGTTTATTCCAGGGGGTTGTGAGCTACTGGATTTTAAACCAATCCTGCCATCAAGTTTTATTTGCCTGTTAGTAAAGATTTAGGTTCACAGTTCTAGTACTGGTGGAGGTATTAGACTTCAGGAGAAATAGGAGGCCCAAGACCATCAGGTCTCTAATGATGCAGTAAGTGAGCCTGAGATCACAAAGGGACAGAGCTTTCAGCCTGTCTTGGTAGCTCGGGGGCTTTAGGTCTTTATTTTGTTAATAACCTTTGGGGTCTTTGTAATTATTTGATATGTTTAGTGAGATACCTCACCAAAGGAGGCCGAGATGATTGGCCTGATCACTACAGAGTATAAGGGAGTGATTACCTCTTTAGACCTTGATGATATTCATTTGGTAATTAGCTGGGTTAACTAAAAGAATTTCCTTACAACCGTTGATACATGATGGTCAAAACAGACGGAGTTGTCAACCCAGGTTCCTACATCTCTAACTACATTTTCATTCACTTAACATAATTTCTTCTTCCGGTACCACATTCAAAAGCTTCATTCTTTTATGCATGTGTGTTCCAGCTCCTGGATGTGTTAAGTGCACTTAAGTCCCTGTTATTGCCCTTCTGTGTTTCTTTCATCTTCTCAATGATCACAGCTCTTAGTGACATTAACTCTCCTCTAGGAGTGTCAGCTTGGATGGTAGCACTAAGGCTTTACTTTCATTTAGGTTTTTGCATTTCTTTTGTTGCACAAACTGGGCTACTTGGCACTGTATTACTATTGATTTTGTTTTCAGCCTTTTTAAACTGTAGTTTTAAAGAATCATTCTCAGCTTGAACAGGTTGACATTTACAATTTTAGGTACATATGAAGGTAATAGTCTAGCTGCATTTGTGGGTCATTTTATGACTAGCCAAATTCCATTAGTGAGAATCAAACACTGTACATCTTGTCTGTGAGGTAAACATCTTAAACATGATGCCAAACTCCAACCCTTATGCGAACCCCAACAAAACAGGTGAAGCAGAAAGCATTAATCTTTTGTAACTCATGGAACTAGCTTTCCTTTTCACATTGTAACTACACAATGTCATTTTGTGTCTGATCCTTGCTTCTCATTTGTTTTTCAAGTTCTGGCATTAGATCACTTTATTTTTTTTTTTTTTTGATTTGTGACGACTCCTGGCTTAGCACTTTCAGGCTTTCTTTTGTATTTCACTGTTCCAACTTGCACACAATGTTTAGAGACCCTATTGGATAAATCAGCA
Source organism: Protopterus annectens (assembly GCF_019279795.1). Taxonomy (NCBI): domain Eukaryota; kingdom Metazoa; phylum Chordata; order Ceratodontiformes; family Protopteridae; genus Protopterus; species Protopterus annectens. The sequence continues at coordinate 459,370,761 of NC_056748.1, forward strand.
ATCTTTTTTTCTGTCCTACTTTGCCACGTTTTGCTGGCTAACATCAGCCAACATCCTGATAAATCTGTTATTTATATATTTCTGTTTTGCTCAGAAATCAAGTTACACCATGATTATGAACTTTGCTTGAAAACAGTGCCCTCTGACTGTCTTAATATATGTAAAGTTTAATTAATTCTTTAACGTCTTGCAAGGTTATATAGCACTGTGAGAGTGTCTTGTTTACTTTCACTTCTTATTCGTTAACCCATTGTTGCACTAGTATATTTAATAGAAGAAGCCCTAATGACTTTTCTGTGAGTTCTTGTTTCATAACAATACTTTAGCAATAATCATCCATGACTTGAGTGTGAGTAATGCTGGATTTAACCATAGCTGGAATGGAGTGATTACAAGGGCAAAGCTCTGAGTGAGCAAACAAAGCCAGTCATGGATAAATTCAGCATTACCCACACACATGAGTGGATTATTGCTATTATATAATGAGTTTTTTTTTAAGAAAGACATTTCTTATCTTTTTTAAATAATGTTATTGTATAAATGGCCTTTAGTGTTCCTCTGTGGCTTTTCCATTGAGAGGAACATGCAAGCCTTGTACTGTCCATGTATTTGGCAAGTACATGCAGACACTTGCACAATGCATATTAGTTTAGGCTATTTTTTTTTCTTTTTAGGTTCATAGGTAGGTACTAGGCTATTGGCCCATGGGCTCAAGTAAGTGTAGCCAACAAGGTTCCCTAGCTTACGCCACCCAAGAAAGTTATTTTCCTGTGCCCCTGTCGAGCAGAGCCACAGAAGTAATCCTCGGGGTGTATTTCCTATTTCCTATCCAATTATCAAGATTTTTCTTGAAGAGTGTAAATGAGGAACTTTGCTTGACATAGATGGGTAGCTTGTTCCAGAGTATGGGAAGTCTCTGGGACAGGAATCTATCCCTCCAGCATGTCCTGTTTATTGTGGTGACAAGGTTTTAGTCCCTAGAGTATGTAGCTTGGAGGGACTGGGATTTCTTTAGGTGTTGTGTAGCATATCCAATAGCTCTGGGTTTGACATAGCTTTATATGTTAGGCAGAGATAACCTCAGAGAAGGCGATATGCTATGGAGTAAAGCTGGAGTTTTTTGTGACGGTCAGTGTAGGGCATCTGTTTGAGACCAGTAATCCTCTTTGTGAGGTACTTCTGTGGCCTTTCCAGCTGCTGCAGATGTCTTGTGAGGTACATTCCAAAAGGGGCGTTGTACTCTATAATGGGTCTAATGAGTGTCGAGTAGAGGGGAACAATGACCTCTTTTTCCTAGATGAGAACCCTTTTGTGATGAGGTGTGCCATGTAGAAGGACTTCCTGACTACTGTGGCGATGTAATTATCAAAGGAGAGACTACTATCCACCTGGGTACCCAGGTCTCTTATCACACATTTGGCATTAAGTACACTGCCGCCTATGTGGTAGTTCATGGGTACAGAATTTTTAACCAAAGGGGATGACAATGCACTTTTTGGCATTGAGCTTGAGGCCATGGCTCTGACACCAGGCATCTGTCTCAGTAAGGCCCTTCTGTAGGATGTCCACATCATTTGGGGACTCAACTATGGCTCCTAGTTTGCAGTCATCTGCAAACTTCGTTAACCAGTGGCCTTCTGTGTTAGCCTGTACTTCAGAGAAGTAGATACCAAACAGGAGAGGTCCCAGGACTGAACCCTGTGGTACTCCACTTGTCATTGGTTTGAAGTCAGATTTGGAGTCTGCAACTTTTACAGTGTGGGTACTGTGAGTGAGCCAATTGGCAACCCATCTTGTGACATAGGAATTTATACCTAGCTTAGTGAGTTTAGCTATAATTCCAGAAAGGGGGATGATGTCGAAAGCCTTTGTGAGGTCAAGATAGGCTGTGTGAACCACCTTATCTTCGTCTACAGCTTTGCTGACTGTTTCAAAGAAGTCGATCAGGTTCAGGAGGCATGATCTGCCTTTCACAAACCCGAACTGCGTGGGGTCTAGAGTTTGGAGGTTACCAATGTCTTTGTTTATGAGTTCCATGATGATATGTTCCATGGCCTTACAGACCAGGCTCGTTAGGCTAATAGGGTGATAGTTCCCGGGATCAGTGGTGGCTCCCCCTTTGTGGAGTGGGATAATTGCTGCTGTGCATCATTCAGTGGGCACAAAGCCTGATGTGAGACTATGATTGAACATGGTGCTTAGGTGGGGAGCCAGTTCGTTCTGAGGTTCATGTAAAATGCAGCCTGGGATGTTGTCCAGTCCCATGGATGCTGTATTTTTGGCTTTAGAGAGTGCAGCTTTTACCTGCATAGTTGTGATTACAGGGACTTTGCATTCTTCTCTTCTTGTATAGATATGGGCCCTTTAGGGGGTGAGAGGGGGGTAAAGTTAGCACTGAACCTATCTGCCAAGATGTTGGCAATATCAGTTGGTTCTGTAATTTTCATGCTGTTGTGCTATAACTCAGAGCAGATCTGGGTGTTGCCATTGATATTCTTGACATAGCTATAGAATGCTTTGTAGTTGTCCCTAGAATCAGTGGTGATTTTGTTTTCATAGCTAGCTTTGGGGGATCTCAGCTTCTTACTGTGGCTGACCAGGGAACTCCTCCACTCATGGGATTTTACTCTCTTTTGCAACAGTTTCTACCTTCTGTTGTAGAGTTTGTTTATGGCAGGGGACCACCAGATTGTCTTCCTTTTTTTGGAGGATAGTGTCTTGGTTCTGTTTGGGACAGCACGATCCATGCACTCGTGTAAGTGCTTCTAGAGTGCATCTGTGTAGGATTCAGCAGTCGTAACTGCATTGTCCATCTGCATGGGTGTCATGAAGTTCACCACTTCTGTCTTAAGAAGCATGAAGTTGTCTTTGGAGAAATTTTTTACAGTGATTTCCTTAATGGGGGGTGGAGGCAGGATGTGGATATCTAGGGTGATTAGCTTATGGTTGGATCTGACCAACGAGAAGTTGACTTCAGGCGTGGAGCACTGGTCACTCATGTTGGTAATGACTAGGTCTAGGATATTGTTGCCCCTGGTGGAGGTGTGGATAAGTTGATCCAGGGCATTGGAATTTATGAATTCCAGAAAGCGTTGAGTGAAGGAGTTGGTACATGAGTAGATTTCCCAGTTAATGGTGGGGTAGTTGAAATCACCCATTATTAGGGTGTTTGGTTGAACCCTAATATTTTCCAGTATATCAAGAAAAGAGGAGTGGGAATCCTAGGGCATGGTGGGGGATCTGTAGCAAGCTACAATTTGGACTGCAGATTTGCCCAGAGTTAGTTACACTTGTATAACCTTGGATGCGTTATGCTGAGCAACTAGCCTGGAGGTGTGGATATCCTTAATGAATATGAACATGCCTCCGCCTTTGGTGTTCCGGTCCAGGTTACTTGGCCAAAAAGTGTGGTATGAGTTATAGCCAGTAATGCAGGGGTGCTCTCTGGAGCCTTGAGCCAGGTCTCAGTCACTGCACAGATATCGATGTTCTCCATTTTAAGGAGTGCCTCGAGGGAGTGCATTTTGAGATTTAGACTACTAGCATTGAGTAGCATTACCCTCAGTTTTTGCTTGCCTGTTCCTGTTACGGTGGTGAATTTGTCATTTGAACCTTGCCTAAAAAAAGGCACTACAGGGACAGCAAGAGTCTTAGCCAGTATCCGGAATCCCAGGGGTGACAGCTGCAGCACTGAACTGCACAGCATTCATTTGCTGCTCTTTAACAGAGACCCACTGGTGCAAAGCACTCTTTTCTTTTTTTTTTTTCCTTACCGGATCTTCCTTTTAAATGCTGTTGCTGTCTAAACATATCTAAAAGCTTTGGACAACAATAAAAGTTACACAAAAGAATTTGTAACATAGATATACAGCAACTGTGACAGCTGTCAGTTTGGTAGCTGTAAATTATGCTAAACTGCAGCTACCAGCTCTCAAACTGAGAGCAGTCAGAGCTGCTCTTTTTCTGTGTGACAAATTATTCTCTTTAAATGCTACTGCTGTCTGAATTTATCTGGTTTACATTCAGACAGCAGCAGCATTTATAGATAAGAATTTGTAAGTCAGAAAACCAATGGCTGTGACTGCTATCAGTAGCCAATAGCTGATCACTTTCGGCACAGACGCTAAAACATATACCCATGAGAAATGCTGTATTTAGAATAGGCACACTAATTGGTTTGTTCAGGCAGTGTGCACATTTTAGAATACCAATAAAGTTTTATTGCATAATTAAGTTCTGTCCCATCAGCATTTTCTGTTCCAGTTCATTTACAACCATAATCAGAATCATTATTTATAATTTACATGTCACTTTGCTATTTGCAGTACTGAACTGCACAACATTCATTTGCTGTTGTTTAACAGAGACCCAGTGGTGCAAAGCACTTATTCAGCTGCACTAGATTAATGTGGCCAACACCTCTTTCTTTGGTTAACTGATGATGTACTTTAGCAGAACTGTGCATTGCTTCCATGACCACAGCAGAAATATTGTTTATTTCTTTTGCCTCTGATTTTCAGTTGCTGTGGTGGTGCAGTGGTTAGCATTGTCACCTCACAGGAAGAGGTTCTTTGGTTTGATTCTTGGCTGGAGCGCCTTCTGTACAGAGTCCGCATGTCCTTCCTGTGGTTGAGTGAGTTTTAAAGACATGCATTAGGTGTGTGTGTGTGTGTGTGTCTTCTGTGAAGGTTGGGTGCCAGGCTGGCAACTCAACACAATAAAAACCGCACTGCCAATCAATCTGTGGACCAGTGATCTGCTGTGGTGCCCCCTAACAGGAGAAGCCGAAAGACATTGCTTTTGCATTTGATTTTCAGTACAGGTAACACACAACCAGTTTACCAAGTCTGAATACCATTTTCTTTCTTTCTTGAGCTATACAGCAGTGAATTCCCTTCTCTCTTTCTACTGGATTCTACCTCTACCTTGGCTCACACAGACTTGAACCCAACTTTTACAAATCTTTTAACAGATATTTAGCATCAGCACCTTTTTCTAGCTTTACTCAGCAATGAACCCCTTTTTCCTGTCAGAGGTTTTAATTATTTAGAATGAGCACTTTTTTCTTGTTTTATTCAACAATAACCCCCCTGTTTATTCCTGTCAGGTTTAATTAACCTTTTAATACCAACACCTTTTTCTCCCTTTACTCAGCAATGAACCTTTTTTTTCAGTTGGCTTCATTTTTAAAAACAGCACCTTGAATCAACTTTAGTTTCACAAAATTCCAGAAGGGTTTGGTAAAACAGTCCTACCACACACAGCTTTTTGTTGCATGTCCTTTACTAAAATGCAAACAAAAAGCTATGACTTCGGGACTACCCTCTAACTACAGGTAAGGCTTACTTTTACTGTTGGAGCAGGCCTCCATTCAAGCACAGGCCTAATATCCATGGAGATATACCTCTTCTTTAATGGTAACAATCAACCATCAGGAAGATTTACTTTTTTCAATTAGATCCCATGTACTTGCAGAAAATTCAGCTAATGGTGGACTCTAACTAGTAAGTAAAGAACAACAAAAACAAAATAAGCTGATGACAAATGTTGTTCTGGTAAACCATTTTTTTGTCAGGAAGCACCACTTAGAAGGAAAATAATGGGGATGGTATCCACTTATGCTAAGACAGATGAAGAGCAATATAAAAGAAAGGAAAGCATTTGAGATGAAAGTTGGACCATAGTCAAATGGGACTCCATCCCATTAATTGTCTGTTTCTCCCAATTACCATAAAACATTGTTTAAACTGTCCACTATTTTCTTCTTTACTTTAAAAATTACTGCAGTGATTTGGATTTATTTTAAAACTTGTTTCAAATTTTATAGCAAAAACACTGAGGGCTATTTGCTAAACAAAACAAAACATTTTCACATTAAAAAAGCTTAGCATGCGCAACAGTGTAGATCAGTGTATATGTATGCCTTTAAGAAGAATTCCAGGGGTTGCACAAGTGTATAAATACTGAGCACATGCGAGCCTGACTGCCATTTTGTAGTAAGCTGTTGAGATGTAAGCATGCATGTCTGTGTAGTCTGTCAGTTAATAAGTTTGTTTATATTTTGTAATGCTATTATCCATCCTGATGTTTTTTTATGTAATAAAGCATATAAACAAACAACCCCACCTATTTGTCATCAACATTAGAGATAGACGAGTGACACGGTGCCACAATGAGATCCAGTTTCTCCAGATTCAAGACTGAGAGACATTCAGATAAGATAGGAGGAATATACAGGAGTGGATCATCCCTACTGCACATATAACTCGCAAAACAGGTGAGAAATGAATTTCAGATATTAAAACTTGCTCAAATGATTTCTTATTCACAAAATATGAAACGAAGCATACAAAATGTTTTAAACGATATTTTAAGTAAACAAAATGTCTGAAACTGAGACATATTGATAGAAATATTCAAATTACTATGGAAAATGTTTGAAATAAAGTCCAAATTGCATAGAACAAATGAAATAAAGAAAACAACCACATTTATTTTCATTCAGCATGTACTTTTTCATATTAATTAAAGCTATTTGAGATATCGGAAGTGTATGAAGTGTTTGCATGTTTGTGCAGTATTACAGTACAGTTATTTCATAATATACAACCATTTCAAAGCATATTTCACAATGTACTGTGTTTCAAAGAGTTTACTGTGCATTTGAATGTTATTACAAGCACATATAGCTTGTTCGTATATGATTACAAGGGCCATATTTACAATTTGTACAAAATGTGTTAGCATGGCAGATGGATTTTGAAAACCAGGACACTAATATTGCAGAGAATTGGAGAGTGTTTGAGCAACAGTACAATATTTTCATACAGGCTGCATTTTCTTATAAAGATGACCGTACAAAGGCATTTATTCTGCTTAATTTAGCTGGCTCAGAAGCCATTGAAAGGGAGCATTCATTTGTATATGCATCTGCCTTATTTGCAGGAGAGGGGTAAACTATTATACAGTTGTACCAGCTGAGTCAAGGGAGGACCCTGAGTGCTTAAAACATAAATTTAGAGAAATGTGTAACCCCCTAATGAATATTACAATGGAAAGGCACTTATTTTACACAAGGGATCAAGAACCTGGTGAAACTTTTGCAGCATATATAACTGATTTGAGAAACAGAGCTAAAATATGCAGATTTGGTGATTTAAGGGATGAGATGATAAAAGACAGACTTGTGTGTGGTATCAAAGATGATGCTGTGAGGAAGATTTTGCTTCATGACAGTGGTTTAACTTTGAGTAAGGCCATAAAGATTTGTCAGATATATGAGCTCACAGAAAAGCACACAAATATGCTTACAGATGAAAGTGGCCTTGGAAGATACTGCAGTAAAGCCAGTGTTGATAGTATGCAGCACGTGGTTAAAAGAAACAGGCCCAAGCACATGGCAACAACTGTAACTCCTGCAACACTCACTGGTAAATCCCAGAACTTTCTAGCAAATTCCAGAGTTCACACAGTCTCAGTGAAGCACAACAATGAGTCAGCAAATTCAAAGAATGGCCCCCCACCCAGTTTCATTGTTAATTGTCAAAACTGCAGTGGAAATCGTGAGTCTAAAAGTGAAAAGTGCTTAGCTTTTGGTCACCAGTGCCACAAGTGCAGTAAGTGGAATCATTTCAAAAGGTTTTGTAAATCAAAAGGCACACATACTTTCATTAAAAGGGACCATTTCAAAAACCAAGTTGATCAATTAGAAAGCTGTGACCCTACTTTTTATGTTGATGGTGTCTCAGTACTTAGTGAAACAGTTAATGTACTTGATTTATGGGCAAAGAATGAAGTATTTTGTACTGTCTGGATAAATGGAAAACCCATAGAGCTCAAAGCTGATACAAGTTCAAAGTGCAATGCTATGTCAGCAGAAACATTTGTTAGAGCATGTGCTGGTGAGAAACTTGATTTGGCAAAGTGTGCGAAGCTTGTTGCTTATGGTGGTGACGAAATTCAAACTGAAGGTTACTCTGCTGGGAGAAGCTATGACTTGTTATTTTATGTGGTCAAAAGGCACATCCAGTCATTATTAGGCTCAGAGACAGTTTGAAAATGGGACTGTTTTCATTCAATAAGGAAGTCCACCATGTTAGCTTAAAAGACCACTATTCTAATTTCACCCAGTATATTTTCTCTACCTATGCTGATCCATGTGCTACTATAGTAGATGATATACTAGTAGGAGATAATGGTATAGCTGAGTATGACAGAAATCTCAGAAGAGTTCTGAAAAGAGCACGTGAAGTGAATCTTAAGCTGAAGCCTCAGAAGTGCAAATTCAGGCTATGAGAAGTCCCTTATGTTGGTAATTTATTTACCATTTCAGGCTTACAGCCAGATCATTCCAAGCAAATAGCTATTCTCGAGATGCAGCTCTAAACAATGTTCAAGCCCTACAACATTTTCTTGGCATGGTTAACTACCTAGGCAGGTTTATTCTAGACTTGAGACAACTTTCAACATAAAGAGATGACACGTAAAGGCGTATCCTGTTCATGGCTGGAACAGCACCAGAGAGCATTTGAAGTCCTGAAACAGAGAACTGCCAGTCCACCAACTCTCAGATACTATGCTGTTCACAAGCCAATTACTCTTTCATGTGATGCTTCAATAGTTGGTCTAGGAGCAGTCATTCTTCAAGAGGGTCAAACTGCTGCCTATGCATCCAGAACTCTTACCCAAATGGAAATACAGTATGCTCAGATAGAGAAAGAGCTCTTGGCAATTGTGTTTGCATGTTCGAAGTTCCTTGATTATATATCCCACCACTGCCACCAATGAATGTGATGCCCCTCCACTGGGCCAGTAATCAAGGAGCCTCAATCCTCACCACTGGGACCAGTGGGGGACGTACAATGGGAGGATGACAAGGTACAAACACATTATTTCCAGATGCAGCTTTCTGCATCAAGTGCAATTTCCCTTAAGAGCACACAGAGACCACAGTCAGTCCGGGGCTGGTTTCTCCCTCATTCTCCAGATTTGCAATAAGACTCCTCACTGGCATAGCTATAGAGTTGAGATCTCACCCAAGAACTCCAGCACCCTCTCTGTCCAACCAGTGCTTTGTGTCCCTGCCCACATAGCTGACACATGCACTCTTTGAGGTTTGATTTACACACACACACACACACACACACACACACACACACACACACACACACACACACACACCTGGGAAAGGCTGGCAGAGGTCTACTAGCTATGCCCCCTTTTGCCCAGACTATAAAGTAGTTATCACTGCCACCACCCAGTTTCTTATTAGCTACTTTAAGGCCCTTAACAAAGGGTGTACAAGCTTACTGTGTAGTGTTTCTAGTAATACAAATGGTAGTTTGATCAAGAGCAAGGCTATTAGGAGTGGCCCAAAGTGTAACCAAATAAATCTGCAAGTACTCTCAGAACTTAAATAGCTCTACAAAGATCAGCCACAATGGAATGTTTAAATATATTTAATAATAAATAATAAAAGAATAAGAAAATATTCAGTATAAATTTACAGTGACATCAGAGTCCAAAATCACAGGAAATATTTAAAACAACACTGCAGAACAGTCTCAGATAAATAAAGAAAAACATCTAAACTATGCTTCATTATATTCCTGACTGTCTCTAAGAGAATTACTATACCCTAGTTAACTTACTTACTATAGAACAAGGCAGATGTGGTGAATGAATCTTGTACTTGTTGTCACGTCCAAAACAGAACACAGAATGCTGTCTGTCTCAGAGAATTCTCAAATTAATAACTCAAATATTACTGCTGGGATAGCTTGCAGAATTACATAATTTCTTGTCATCTGACTTCTAGTCCCCAGACCCAAAACAACCATTGATGGCAGCTGATAGCATTTAGCATCTACCTGTACAATATATAGACAACGGCTTCTCCTCAGATCTTTGGCAAATGCTGGAAGTCGTGAAACAATAAAACATTTCCAAGACAATACAGAAAGCCTCTCAGCATAGACTCTGTGTCTCCAGCCTAGCCTATAAAGTAATTACATTTCAGCTATTTTTTCTAAAATCTACTAGACTGAGGTTAATATCCTGTATCCCAGTTTCCACCGTTAAAATATATACATTTAAACAGTTACAATCTTGCACGTACATTTCTGTTCTATTCCAGTAGGGTACACTGTGGTTACATTTTAAGCACAAGCACTTTATAAAATATATTTTCAACATGTCTATGCAAATCTAGTTTGATATACACATGATATGCAGTTCCAATATATTTGCAACACAAGCATCCTATACAAATCATGCTGATATTCACAAATAACACAATCATTTACAAAATTAGAGATAGCTGTGCTTGCAGTATCTCCCTTTGTCACACCCCCCCCTCAAAGACTCAATCTAGTTTTTCAAATGACTGTTGAGAAACATTGCTTGAGAGGGATGAGCCTATTTGGGAATACATTACTCCATATACTTTCTTGAGATTCCAGTTGCATTGGCACTGCTAACCCCACTACATTTTTGCACTGTCAAATTATATGCCTGCAACCCTAGACTCCACCATAGTAATTTGGGATTTTTCTGGCTGGCTCCTTGTAGCCATATATCCCTCTCAGACTCCTCCTGCCTTCTACTGCAAATACGTAGCACAAGGGTCTCCCTATCCTGGTAAGGTTTCATGGTGTTAACATGGTACAGTTGGTGCCCCTGCCTCCTGCCTAGCAGTTCTACCATGTAGTTAACAGCACTGACCTTCCTTACCACTTTGAAGGGTCCCTCTCAAGCTGCCTGCAGCTAGATGTATCTTACAGGAATGAGAACCATAACCTGCTACCCCACAGCATACTCTCTAGCTCAAGCATTCCTGCCATACCAGAGCTTTTTCTGTTGTTGGGTTTCTGCCAGGTTCTCCTGGCCAAGCCCATGAGTTCTTTAAGCCTTGTCCTGAGGTTTAGGACATATGCCACAACAGACTCCTTGTGGGATTTACACTTACTCTCCCACTCATCACAAATCAAATCTAGAGGTGCCCTCACCCTATGCCCACACAGCAACTCAAAAGGTAAGAAACCTGTGGATTCCTGGGGCACCTCTCTATAAGCAAACAACAAATGGGGCAAATATTTGTCCCACTCCATTTTAAACTGCTCTGTAAATGGCTGTAGCATGATTTTTAATGTACAGTTTAACCTCTCCACAAGACCATTAGTCTGGGGGTGGTAGGGGGTGGTCTTTAGGTACTTTACCCCACAGTGATCCCACAGACAAGCCAGCAGGTCTGACGTTAAACTGGCACCACTGTCAGTATTTCTTTTGGGAAACCTACCCAGCTGAAAATCTCTAACAAAGCATTTAACACCTTTTCTGTCTTGGTGGAGGACAGAGCCACCACCTCAGGGTATCTGGTAGCATAATCTACTACCAATAGGATATACCTCTTCCCTGTGGAACTTGGGGTACTCCAAGCCCCCAAAATGTCCATAACTACTCTCTGAAATGGCTCCTCAATCACAGGCAAAGGCACCAAAGGAGATTTGACCTTGTCTCCTGCCTTGCCTACTTTTTGGCACTGCTCACAGGTCCTGCAGTACCCTGCTACATCCCTGGAAATCCCAGGCCAATAAAACTTCTGCATAATACATCTCTTTGTATGCTTTATGCCCATATAACCTGCAAAGGGAATATCATGTGCTATGGCTAGAAGTGCCAGATGGTAGGCTCTGGGCACTACCAACTGCTGTATACTCTCATCCTCTAGCCCTCCCTCAAGGGTCCACACTCTATACAGTAACTCTTTGTCCTAGTATACAGAATTGCCCTTTCCTTGAGAATCAGGTGCTTCCCTGGCTACCTCACTCAAGCCGTGTAATGTAGGGTCTGAGAGCTCAGCCGTGTCTCAACTGTCTTTCTCATTGTAACCCTTTCCAGCTCCCCTTCCACAGGAAGTATGGTAGCCTCTGACAGCAGTGCCTCACTGTCAGTCTGTGTACTACTGCTCACCTCTGCCCTTGCGGTCACTCTGCCCAAGGGAACATCAATACCCACCAGCAGCTGTGGCTCACCTTCAGTCCCACTGCTTCAGGGTAGCTCCCTCCCTAAAGTAGCCACCTCACTAGTCCTGGCTTCAACTATGCAGTCTGTCTGGGTCCTCCCCAGGATACCAGACACACATGCCTGTCTTCAAGCCTGACTTTGTGTCACAGCAAGCACACAAGGTACTGCATTCTCAAAATCACTCCTTATCAGGACATCTGCAGGGATATCCTCAAAAACAACTACTCGCTTGCTTCCTTTTCCACCCTCCCAGTCAAGGTGAACCCTAGCCAAAGGTATTTGTAAAGGGGTATCTCCTAAAGCTCTGACTAGAATAGACTGCCCAAGCAAGAAGTGCTCCTCTTTAACAGTTGCAGGCTTCACAATGATTAGGTCAGAGGCTGTATCTCTCTTAGCAGTGGCCTGTTTCCCATCTACTAAAATAGGATATAACCTCTTGTGGTAGTTTGGTACCCTTGTTTCCTCCAGACAACTTACTGCTGGCATTCTGTCATTCCCACTTGCTGGCTCCCCCACATTTTGCTCCCCACCTTGTCTCTGTGGACATCTGTATGCTACATGGCATCACTGGTTACATTTAAAACATTTAACGCTTGATCCTGGCCATGTACCTGAACTGGTGGCATCCCCTGTTACTGGTGGACTCTGTTGGGGCAGTTTAGGCTGTCCACCATGGGTTCCTTTAGACCCCTGTGCAGCCATGGGTATAGGTCTCTCTTTTTCCCCAACTCATTTGCAGTATTACATTCTCTATCTGCTAACCAGATTCTAATGTCCTCAGGCAAAGTGCTAAGGGACTGTTCCCTCACCAAAATGTCTGACAGCCCTTTAAAAGTGGTGAACTGACACCCACTCACCCACCTATGAAAATAAGTGCTTAGTTCAGCAATATATTCATAAACACTTTCATCTGCCTTGTGTTTATGCTCACAAAACTTTTTTCTATGAGCTTCAGGTGTTAACTTAAAACACTCTAATAAACAATCTTTAACTGTATTATAATGTAAGAAATCAGTATCAGACAATTTAGAAACAGCAGTTACAGCTTTACTGTGGAGTAAGGGGGCTCAGGAACCATACCCAAAGCCCTTCATCAATATTATACTGTTTACATACCCTTTCAAACATATGAATAAAACTATCAAAGTTATCACACTCTGAAAATTGTGGAAGAAATTTACTGACCTTTATTGCTTCTGGGGTTTAGTTATTCCCTTCCCCGTTACCTCCATGACCCTGGTGAAGAGTCAGCATTTCCTTTTCTTGTTGCCTCTGCCTCTCATTTTCTTCAGCTTCCAGATGTCTCAGTCACTGTGCTGCTTCTAATTCCATTTGTTTATCCTGCCACAGTCTCTCTGCTGATGCTAGTTCCAAATGTTTGGCCTCCAGTTTAAGTCTCTTTAACTCCAGATGGATTTTTAAGTCCTCTGAGGCAAAGTTGAACTGTCCATTTTCTAAGAGTTGTACATCCCCAAGGCCAATCTGGCTGTCCTCCAGGTTGCTGGTCTGTGATGCAGCTGTGGTTAAAGCTGCAATCATTTCAGCCTTATTCAGGTTGGCATGCACCAGTCCTTTGTCTTGGCACATCTCAGCCAACTGGCTCCTTGTCAGCTTACCATACTCCTCTTCTGACATCCTTGCCTGCTCTTCCTGACTACATAAGCTAACACAAAATAAATAAAACTATTGTGATATGGAACTCTGAATGTTCACTGTGTGGCTGATTGAGAGTACAAACACCTTCTTTATTGACCACTGTTTACAGGCTACAGCAATTCAATATCCACACCACTAAATCCCAATATGTGGATATCCCACCACTGCCAACAAATAAGTGTGATGCCACACCATTGGACCAGTAATCAAGGAGCCTCAATCCTCATCACTGGCATCAGTGGAGGATATATTGGGAGGATGACAAGGAACACACACAGTATTTCCAGATGCAGCTCTCTGCATCAAGTGCAGTTTTTCATAAGAGCACACAGAGATCACAGTCAGTCTGGGGCTGGTTTCTCACTCTTTCTCCAGATCCCCAGTAAGACTCCCCACTGGCACAGCTATAGGTTCATAGGTTCATAGGTTCATAGGTTCATAGATTAGTACTAAGCTAACTGCTCTTGAGAGCCATTTGGCAAACACTTTAACCATTAGGCCACCCTGAGATCTCAGCTGAGTGGCCAAGCCAAGAACCCCAACCTGCTCTCTGTCCAACCAGTGCTGTGTATCTCTTCTCAAGTAGCTGACACACACTCTTTGAGGTTTGATTTACATACACACACACACACACACACACACACACACACACACACACACACACGGGAAAGGCTGGCACAGGTCTACTAGCTATACCCCCTTTTGCACAGACTTATAAGGTAGTTATCTCTGCCACCAGCCAGCTCCTTATCAGCTACTTTCAGGCCCTTAGCAAAGGGTGTCCAATCTTACTGTGTAATGTTACTATTAATACAAATGGTAGTTTGGCCAAGAGCAAGGCTATTAGGACTGGCCCACAGTGTCACCAAATAAATATGCAAATACTCTCAGAACTTAAATATGTCTCGCAAAGATTAGCCACAATGAAAGGTTTAAATATATTAATAATAAAAGAACAAGAAAATACTCACTATATATTTACACTGACATCAGAGTTCAAAATCACAGGAAATATTTAAAACAACATTGCAGGACAGTCACAAATAAATAAAGAAAAAAGTCTAAACTATGTTTCACTATATTCCTGACTGAATCTAAGAGAATTACTATACTCTAGTTAACTTACTTACTATAGAGCAAGGCAGATGTGGTAAATAGATCTTGTGGTTGTCAGGTCCAAAACAGAATTTGGAATGATGTGCCTCTCCCAGAAAGTTCTCAGATTTATATCTCAAATATTACTTCTGGGCTAGCTTGCAGAATGGCATCATTTCTTGTCATCTGACTTCTAATCCCCAGGAACAAAACAACCATTGATGGCAGCTGGTAG
Source organism: Protopterus annectens (assembly GCF_019279795.1). Classification (NCBI taxonomy): domain Eukaryota; kingdom Metazoa; phylum Chordata; order Ceratodontiformes; family Protopteridae; genus Protopterus; species Protopterus annectens. Next base: position 459,385,771 of record NC_056748.1, read on the forward strand.
AATTAGGCATCTTACCTGTAAAAATACATATATAAGTGCTTTTTCTCAGATCTTTGGCAAATGCTGGAAGTCATAAAACAATAAAAAACTTCCAAGACAATACAGAAAGCCTCTCGGCACAGACTATGTGTTTTCAGCCTAGCCTATAAAGTAATTTAATTTCAGCTATTTTTCTAAAATTTACTAGACTGAGGTTAACCTCCTGTACCCCAGTTTCCACTGTTAAAATATATACATTTAAATAGTCACAATAGTGCATGTACATTTTGTTCTATTCCAGTAGGGCACTCCATGGTAAAATTGTAAGCACAAGCACTTTATAAAATATCTTTTCAACACACGTCTGTGCAAACCTAGTTTGATATACACATGATATACAGTTTACATCCGCAACAGAAACATTGTACACAAATCATGTTGATATTCACAAATTATGCACAATCATTTACAAAATTCCAGATAGCTGTGCTATCAGTATCTCCCTTTGTCACAATATTTACTGTAGACCTATTTAGATCAAAACAAATCACTAACCTCTAGTCACTATTTTGAGAAAGCCAATGCATACAGCTCCTGCCATGTTGCAATGCATGATGTTGATACTGCAAAAGTATAATTTCAGTCTTTTCTACTCAAAAGGCAAACTTCTTTATCTTGCTGATGCTTTATCCAGATCACCCAGAAATACCACTGAACAGCATGAAACTGAGAAACTTGATTTTGAAGTCATGGAAGTGAGAATTTTTTCTTCCACACATCTTGATGAGCTTTGAAGTCATACAGCCTCAGATTGAGTTCTACAGAAGCTCAACCACTTTATCAAACAAGGATGAACATCAAAACAATCTTGCTTACCAATAGAAGTGCAAACTTATTTTCATACAGGGATGAGATTGTGTTTGACACTGGTATCATTATGAAAGGTCCTAAAGTGAGTTTTCCAAAGCCCTTGCAAGAACAGTATATTACTATATTGCATTGTGGCTACCCAGGAGCAGACTCTACCAAAAAAGTGTAAGAAGACTAGTGTTTTGGCTTCTATGTCACAAAACATTGAGAGAGTGCTGTCATCTTGTTCTGTATGTAATAGTACTAAGTTGCATCAACAGAAAGAACCACTTCAGCTAAACCAGATTCCTGAAATACCTTGGTCGACAGTAGCCACCGACATTTTCAAATAGAATGGTCAACATTACTTGTTATTAGTAGATTCTTATTCAAATTGGTTCGAGATTGACCTACTTCCTAATTTAGCATCCAGTACTGTCATTACTAAGATGAAGCATCATTTTGTAGTCCATGGCAGTCCATACAAAGTTATTTCTGACAATGGCACATAGTTTACAAGCCAACAGTTCAAAAGATTTACTGAAGAGTGGGACTTTACTCGTGTTACGAGTAGCACAGAATATCCATAGTCAGATGGTTTGGCAGAACATGCAGTTCAAAGTGTGAAACAATTACTAGAGAAGTCGAAGTGAGACAATAGTTATATTTTCCCTGAATCTCTTGAATTTCAGAAATATTCCTCGTGATAAACATATTGGTTCACTTGCACAGAGACTTCTGTCAAGACAAACCAGAACCACTTTACCAATCCATAACAAATTATTGGTTCCATGTGTCAAGAACAACAGATCAGTGAAAGCCAATCTGTTGAAGAAGCATTTAGCCCAGAAGTCCTATTATGATAAGGCCAGCAAACTGCTCAGTCCATTATGAGAAGGAGAGGTAGTGAGGATGCAAATGACCAAAGGTTATGATCGGAATGGAGTTGTGAAGAGTATATGCTCAGATCTGAGATCATACATTGTGGAATGACAAGGAGTACAGTTGAAGTGGAATTGGAAACATTTGATGCCGGTGTGCAAGCCTTTACCACAGCACACAGGCTGTGAGAAAGACTCTATATCTCAGAGTGAGTTGTCCAGCATTCCTGTTCCAGAAGACATTCCAGTAAATATTCATATTCCTGAGATGAATCCCAAAGATCCCAATACGAGTTGTTCACCGAAGACTGTCCCTGTTGCTAAACCCAGTTCTGACTACTATATTACTAGATCAGGTCGCATTTCCAGACCATGTTACAGATACATAGTAACTTGGACATGAATATTGTGTTTGTTTCTAATGTCTATATTATTGCATGTCTTATTCTAATGTTATTTCATTTGAGGGCAGTTTATTTACTAGGGAGGATGTAGATCAATGTGTATGTATGCCTTTTAGAAGCTTTCCAGGGGCTTGCACAAGTGTATAAATACTGAGCATGTGCAAGCCTGACTGCTATTCTGTAGTAAGCTGTTGAGATGTAAGCATGCATGTCTGTGTACTCTGTCAGTTAATCAGTTTGTTTATATTTTGTAATACTGCTATTCATCCTGATATGTTTTTTATGTAATAAAGCATATAAACAAACTTCCCCACCTGTTCATCATCTATATTAGAGAGTGCCAAGTGACAAACAGTAAACTTCTTTTCCCTTGAAAACCCATTAAATTACAAAACATGCTGGGATTCATAATCAAATAGCATATAGTGAAGTACTAATTAATAGCTATGTGAAAGGTATAGAAATTCAAAAAACAAATGTGTAATGAATTTCTTAATAGCCTTGGACAGGTCTATATCACTCCATCGAACTGTCACTTCAACGAACGGCATTTCATCAGAAATGCCGTTCATCTAATTCCCCTCTTGTGGGGGGGGGGTGCTGCCACCCAACTCTGACATCACACTAAAGTGAGGAAAGGGCAAATTTCACTGTAATGTGATCTCAGTATGAACAATTTGATGAACAGCATGTTCGATGTAATTGCACTGAAAATGCCGTTCGGTGAACGGATTTTTTGATGAACTGATAGGGACCTGCCTGGGATAGCCCAGTGGGCCCAAGTGTCTCTATTTAGGGACAGCCCAGAACCCTATCTGGTGAAGTGCCATGGTCAGAGTCCTGCAAGCAAAGGATGAGGGAATCAAACTCTGTACTACAGGAAGTGGCTCATTAACAGCTCATAGCCTTACTCATCTGCACAGACCTTTCAGCTGTCACTATTTTGGAGGAATGTTCCTATTTTCAGGCCTAATTTACCTCTGTACATGATGTATTTTTGCAGGTATGTCCCTATTTTCAGGCTTGATATAGCCTCCATACAATTTTCTGAATCCCAATCATTATACACAATTTTTGAAGCTGTCTAGTACACAGGAAACCACACTGTCTGACTAACACATTACTGGCATCAATAAAAAGAAAGCAGGCAAACATCTAACATTTCCCCTTTTCAAAAGCAAAATGAATGACCTTGTGTGGTAGAATTTTGCAGTACAGTTCATTAAATTACACAGATTTACACTATATTTGAAACATCCTTATAGTTTGTTTGGCGTTTTTGCCACTCTCTGCTTTTAAGCATGTGTTGTTGAGTATAATCCCATATTCCTTCAGGAAGCAGAAGAGTTATTTGCTATTTGGTATTCAAATTTTATGATAGTGTATATAGATGTCCAGAATTTTGTCTAGAAGTAAGTACTTTTCAAAGCCTTTTCACCTATTCTGAGTGTCGGTGGGCTGGTCTGCATTAAATGCCAGACAGTGGGTGTGTCCAAATACTGGTTGTAACCCAGTACTGCGCATTTCACACTTGCCTGCAAAAAAAAAAAAACAAAATGAAAAATGTATACATTAGTAAAATATTAACATTAAACTTTAAGCTGTTCAGTTATTCACAACCAAATAATAAACATACCATCAACAGTCAACTAACGAAGGAAATCAAGGCTCACACACAAATGTCATGACTCATATGATGATGCTTATGTCTGCTACCATGAAATCTTGGGTCTATATTATAACATCGAAGTTCAAAAACTTCGAATGTTATAATATCGAACCCTTTAGTGTGAAAGCTGAGAATAGCGAAGCCTCGGAACATCGAAATTTTACCTAGGTGGTCCATGGCTTTGCTATTCACAGCAGTGTGGTGCGATGGTTATGGACCGGGTTTAGGGAAGTCAGCGAACAGAGGTTACGGATTGGGTTCAGGTAAGTGTGGTGCGATGGTTACGGACCGGGTTAAGGTAAGTGAGCGAATGGACTGGGTTAAGGTGAGTGTGCTGTAGTTAGGGACTTTAGGATTAGGATGCGGGTGAGGTGAGTGTGCGGTAGTGACAGACTGTAGGGTTAGAGGTGGGTTAAGTGAGTTAGGGTTAGGGCGCGGGTCAAGTAAATGTGCGATTGTGTGGATGTGAGGGTTAGGGTGGGGTAGGTGAGTTAGGGTTAGGGAGCGGGTAAGGTGAGTGTGCGATAGTTAGGGACCTTAGGGTTAGGGTTGGGTTAAGGTAAGTGGGTAGCTAGTGGTGTATGTCTGGTTTAGTGTAGGGTTTCATGAAGTGTATGTGTGTGGATTATTTATTTTGGTGTGCTTGAGTTGTGTGTATGTTTGTCGGAACAGCAAATTTTTTCCCTGGGAAAAAAATTCGCTATTCTGACTGTTCGGTTTTCTGGTGTTTCGATTAAATGGGATCAATATTATAACATTCGATGTGTTTAGACTTCAATGTTACAATATAGACCTGAAATCTTTCCTGTACACAATAACTACTCCAGGATGCTGTAGCCAAGTATTTGGACACACACACACACACACACATGTGACCATCTATTGCATCCCTTTTTATGACTGCATACACCTCGGATGTTTGCTTCTGATCAAACAAATTAATACATAAATTATAACCTAGAAGTGTATTTCAGATAACTGCTGTGAGAACCATACAGTACAACCCATTGTAACCCCAATGCCCTCCAACCTCTTAGCTAAGAATCAGAGACAGTGGCCCAAAAATCAGGAACAGATTTAAAATATTGGTTTTATATACTTTAAAAGTTATTATTATAACAGATATTGCTTTGGCAAGCATTTTGTGAAAACATGAGATATGAAATTCACATTTGACATGATTTACTGACTGCAATTTACAACCGATTGCTAGAAAGCCACAAATGTTATGATGAAAAGACCAGAAATAAGGAAAAAATTAGGAAGAGTTGATAACTATGCCTTCTGCATGTAGACACATGGACACACACACACACACACACACACACACACACACACACACACACACACACACACACACACACACACACACAACCACTTGTATGACTGTCTACCACAGGTATCTGCTGTAGATCAACTAACTGAATACATTCATAAATAATGGTCAACAGATGTATCTCAGTTTGCTGCTGTCAGAACCATTTAGTGCAACCTAGCGCCTCCCCCCCCCTGTGTTTTTAATGTCTTAGTTCAAGAATCAGAGAAAAAAAAACAAATCAGGAACAGATTTTAAATATTTTCTTATATACACTTAGAAAGTTGCTAGAATTACAAGCTTTGCATTAGCAATAATTTTCTGAAGGTTACAGCATGTGAACTCACATGCGTATCATTAGTTAGTGACTGTAGTCCATGGAAATTTCCACAAATACCTGGCAAATGGCTACAAAAAGGAGAAGGAGAGCCTTAGGTAGCGCATCTGGGATCAGAGAAATTATCCCTTCACAGAGTAATATTGCTGCCCATGGCTTAAATCCAGTTACTAATAAGAGTTTTGATGATTAAGATCAGGGTGTCACTAGGGTTGCCAACTCTGGAATTTGCCATTCCTGAACACTTGACGTCCGTCATCGTCAATTCATCATGATGGCCAGTCAGGTTATCATACTGAAACCCACTGGTTGTTTATGCTCATTAGAGGGCACTGAAATCCTAAATGAATTGGACACTGGAAGATTTTGACAGCATTAACAGTTTGACCTAGTGTTACTGACACAAAAATAGGCAAATATTCTAACACAAAATGGCAATCATGCATGAGTATAACAAAAACATATTACTTAAATTTTAAGTATACAGGTTACAGGCTTACAGCAGTTTTTGACTAGTCAACACAAATGATTAACCCGAATTGTATTAAGTAACATCAGTCACCAGTAAATTATTCAAATTCAGTGTCCAGTGTCCATGCAAATACATAATCACTAATCACTGTAGTTTAAATTTGTACTTTTGCTGAGAAGAGGCAGTTTTCAGTAGCTGATGATCACTGTGAATAAACTCACAGAAATGACTGCATGACGTGCTGAAATTTATCTTCACCATTAACTTTGCTTTCATCAAGTCTGTGTTTAATCTGTTTCTGCTGTTGGATCAAAGTTCATTCATTATGCTGAAAACTCTCTACAGAAAGCATTTGAGACCAGGATTGACAGAATGTTTGAACCAATATGAAGCAGTTGAATGTCATTTGGAGACAATACACTAAAAAACTTTACCCACTTATCACCAACCTGTGTCGTTGACTGTACAATGTCAATTCTAACTTTTTGAAGAATGAAAATTCTTCATACAACTTGTCAGCATCAACAGTTATGGCTTTAATACGTTCAAGTATTGTCAACATATCCTGCCACTGGATGTCATTGTCTAAAGTGAGAACTGTAAAATTCTTGAAAATGGATTCATCATAGTTATACCATTTCTGCAAATGTAAAAAATCACGGTAGTCCACGTTGCAATAAAGGCTGTCTTCCTAAATCAAAAAGGTTCACCACCACCACTTCCAAACATCAGAAAAGTATCACAAAACTCTTTTATTGAACAAATACATGTAGGTTTAGCGCTTTCATCTCCACACTGGAGACCTCATCAGAACCATGTATCAAACTAATTGCAAACCTTATATACATATAAAATTTAAATGAACTAATCAATACAAACAAACAATTAATCAATAAAACAATTATGCAGTATACGTTTGTATGCATAAGGAATAGCTGACCATATTAAGTTAAGTAAATAAACATCCAACTGTGCTCGTGTGGATAAAACACGTGTTATGACATTAAAACTGTTACATTCACACACTGTATAAAATTTCATACTAAAATGTTGTGTATATTAAAATATTTTATCTTTCCTTATTAAAAAATGCTTTAAATATTTTTATATATATTTGTTATGTAAATATAGTTTTAAATCTTTAAAAACATCTTTACATGCACATCATAAATATAATACAATAGATGTAAATCTACATAACTAATAAATTATTATTATGAATATAATATATAAATTGTATAATATGAAAATATATATAATATAAAAAATATAAAAGAAGTGTTGAATATATAATTTTATACAAACCCTTATCTGTGTATTCATGTAATAATTTTTTTATTTTCAATTATACAGATTTGAAAATTGAGGATGTTCATTTTAAGTTGTTTACAAAAGGATTTACTTTTGTATCTGCTACTAAACCTAGTATAGATAGTATTTTGTTAGATATCAGGCTTTTTACTAGGAAGTTAAATTTGATGCAGATGTTTGGTGAGGACAAGTCTCACCATAAGAGGGATGAATTAAGTAGACGTAGTATTTACAACCCTCCTCTTCACCAAGATATTTACAGTTTTGAAAACTTACTTAACAACAGAATTAGAAGGGAATTTAAGCAGAATGCGAATATGAATAGTAGTAATTTAACTAAAGAAGAAAATAAGCTTTTACGTGAGCTTAGTGAAAATAGAAATATCCGGGTAATGAAACTGGATAAAGGTGGTGGAATTGTCCTTATGGACAGGTGGGATTATGAAAACAGAATGTTTGAGATATTAAATAATGATAAGTGCTACAATTCGGTCTCTAAAAATTAAATTAATATTTTGTATTGCAAAATAGATTATATTATAGAAGACAATTTATTTCAAGGGCTTATAGATATTGATTTATCGAATTTTTTGAAAGTCACCAAACCAGTCATCTCTGCCATTTTTGGCATACCGAAGACCCACAAAAATATTTACAACCCCCCAATGAGACCAATAGTCTCATCACAAGGTTCAAAAACCCAACCCTTGGCTATATACATAGATACCAAACTTAAGAAGTACCATAGGAAATATCCTCATATTTTGGTGGATTCATGGGACTTTCTGCAGAAGTTTAGTAAGGACCCTTATAGTGAGGACATGAAATTCATTACTATAGATGTCAAAGATTTATTTTTGGTCATACCACATAACACAGGGATGGACTGGTTTGAAAATATGTTAATAGAAATGAACCCATTAACCTCTAATGAATTTAAGCTAGTCTTAGAATGTATGGAGTTGGTACTCAAAAACAATTTTATTTTCTTTCAAGGTGATTTTTACCACCAAAAAGAAGGAGTGGCAATGGGGGCAGCATGTGCCCCCACTTATGCCAATATAGTACTGAATTTTCTACTTATATTAAAAGCTACTATCGGTTCCTGGACGATATATTTATTTTGTGGCAAGGCCCTAATGAAGTTATAGGTAGTTTTATTTCTTATATTAATCAGAGTACTACCTTTTTAAGATTTACCCATCAAACAGATTCACATGAAATTCACTATCTTGATGTTAGGTTACGTAAGGACTATCGGGCCAATATGTACAAGTCAAATATCTACAGAAAAGAACATTTTGCTAACACATATTTGCATTTTAATAGTGACCACCCTGACCATCTCACGAGGAATATAATTAAGGGACAGATGATTAGGGTGGCCCATATGACTTCAGACAGGGATGAATTTCTTATAGAAATAGATAAAGTACAGAATATGTTCCACCAAAGAGATTATCCTGTGGAAATTACACAGCCTATTAAAGAATATGTAGTCAAGGGATGGGGTGACAAATATATACCTTTATTAAATTATATGAATGAAAGAACTATGGAAAGAACTGAAAAAGCATTGCAGAACAATAAGAATGGTTTACCTTATTTGACTCTTACATATTTCCAGAATATAGGGTGGTTACAGAAATGTATCAATGAGACATGGGATTTATTTAAAACAGTGTCTACAAGAACTACAAATTTTCAAAGTAAACTAACTTATAGTTACAGGAGAGGCTATAATATAAAAAATATCCTAGAAAAAAAGAAATACATAAATCAAGGAGAAACAGCTTTAAATAAAATAGGTACTTTTAAATGTGGTAGATGCTCCCAATGTCCATTTATAGCCGGGGAAAAAACAGTTACACTACCTAGTTTAAACATTACATTGAAGTCTAAGAAGTATAGCAGTTGTTACACTAAGGGGTTGATTTATTTAGTATATTGTAAATTTTGTTGGAGTTTTTATATTGGCAAAACAGAACGTCACTTTAGAAAAAGGATATATGAGCACATGAGAGACATAAATCGTAAAAAATTAAAATAATGCACTATATAGGCATTCCTCAACATGTGACAAGGCCAATTTTAAATTTTGGGTAGTTGAGGTTGTGGACCAGTTGGATAGAGGGGGAGACTGGGAGACGAAATTAGCTTATAGAGAGATGATATGGCAACTCAGGCTTGATGCCGTTAGTAGCAAGGGCCTGAATGACCATATATCCATTGTGCCAGCCCTGAAATTATTATCTAATGACCCTAAAAAACATACATAAAATATATATATAATAAAAATATATAACATATAACACATTTTATTAGAATTATTTATTAAAGTTGTCTTATGTGACTAATTCTCATAACCTATATGTATTTGTTTATTAAAATTATATATTCAACACTTCTTTTATATTTTTTATATTATATATATTTTCATATTATACAATTTATATATTATATTCATAATAATAATAATTTATTAGTTATGTAGACTTACATCTATTTTATTATATTTATGATGTGCATGTAAAGATGTTTTTAAAGATTTAAAACTATATTTACATAAATATATATAAAAATATTTAAAGCATTTTTTAATAAGGAAAGATAAAATATTTTAATATACACAACATTTTAGTATGAAATTTTATACAGTGTGTGAATGTAACAGTTTTAATGTCATAACACGTGTTTTATCCACATGAGCACAGTTGGATGTTTATTTACTTAACTTAATATGGTCAGCTATTCCTTATGCATACAGACGTATACTGCATAATTGTTTTATTGATTAATTGTTTGTTTGTATTGATTGGTTCATTTAAATTTTATATGTATATAAGGTTTGCAATGAGTTTGATACATGGTTCTGATGAGGTCTCCAGTGTGGAGATGAAAGCGCTAAACCTACATGTATTTGTTCAATAAAAGAGTTTTGTGATACTTTTCTGACATTTGAAAGTGGTGGTGGTGAACATTTTTGGATTTAGGAAGACAGCCTTTATTGCAACGTGGACTACCGTGATTTTTTATGGTCTATTAATTACCTACGGTTCTTTGTTTTATATTTCTGCAAATGTGATAACAGCGATCATAAAAATGAGTTGCTTCCTGTTCAAAATTATGTCATTTCTGCAGTCACAACATCAGAATGTAGTAGCTGATAGGCTGAAGGACCATAGAATTTGTCACTAACATTGTTGCAGCTTGCACTTCACATTTTCCATAATGGCGTGCAATTCAGCAACTGTAGCTGCATTCGACTCCAAGTATCAGATGGTATCATCAAAAACAGTCATAACATTGTGAATCAGAGCAAACACTGAGGTAGAACATCATCACTTTCACAAGAAGACCCATCCCATAGCAATGCTGCAACTTTGTCTTGACCTTGAAATGTAGAGTAAAACTTTAGTGCAGGCCAACATAACAACAGTCTGTCAATAGCAAGCAGCAGGCTTAACCAATGCATGGACACATGGCATAGTAGTTTGTAGTATTCCATTTGCGAAAAATTGAATTCCTTAAATTCATCAGATTTTTTGGCTGACATTGTGAATGCACTGTATGTTTTGATAACAAATGATTCAACATCAAAACTGAATGCCTTTAATCCAAACTTCACGCAGTTGTTAAGAATATGACATTTGAAATTTGCTTGTATCAAATTTTGTTCACAACATGCATCTTCTGAACTACTGATGTGTTTTCTGAAGTTTATGGATGCATTGCCTACACTATATGAGGTGACTGAATCTAAACACAGGATATTAGCTGCAATGGTTTCTTTCATTTTATCAGCAATTGCTGTACTGGTTTCATCATTATCTTGATAAAACTCTGTGAGTCCATTCTTCACACCTTCAGTTCTCCAGAAGTCGCAGACGGTCAATGGAAATAACTTCTCATTACCTTTTTTAAAAGCATCTGATCCGACTCCAAAATAACGAGCAGATTTAACAGCACTGACGCAAAATTCCTGCGTTTTCAGACCCATTATGTTTTCAACATAACTCGTTGCCTTTCTACAGCTACATGAAACTTTAGAAGCTATGGTTGAATCAGGGAATAGTGTTGCCACAATCCTGACTACTGTAGCCGTGGTGATGCATAACACCAGATACATAGTAGTTAGTTCTGCTACAATAACACTGTCTTTTTCCAGTGTATTTTTCAAACAAAAAATGTAGAAATTTTATGAGACTCCTTTTGTGTCATTACTGCATTCTTATGCTTGAATTACTCAGCATGTGTTGTAATGGCCTTCTTCCCGTCGTATTTGACAGCAAAGGGCTGTCTACAGAGTGTGCAGTTTACTGTGTAAACATAAGTTTTTGATAGCCATGAAAAATCCTCAGTGATCCACTCTTGCTTGAAAACACACAGCCTTCTCTTTTTTCTGTTAGGAGCGTCCATTTTATGTGAATCGGAATTATCCAAATCCAATGCTTCAGATTTGTTACAATTACTAAAGTGTTCACTAAATTTCAAACACAAAGCCATAATTAATGGGTACCAGCATCTAGTGATGAAGAGACAAATAAAAGTTTTTACCACCAAAGTCTGTATGGGCTAAGTAAGCATATAAATCACTCACAGTCATCAAGCAAGTAGCCTAGATATGACAATGTCCTGGTCCTGTAATAAAATGGGAAAATGGGATAAGACAAAGCAATTAAAGGGACAAAAGTATTTTTAAACCACACACATATACAGACACAGACAGACACACACACACACACACACACACACACACACACACACACACACACACACACCTACTTTTGACTCGAGCAATACACAACAAATCTCAGTATTCAGATACATTTCACTGACAAGGGGGAAAGTAAAGAGAGCAGCAGATATGCAAATACTTGGAAGGAACACTATATTAGCATCTGTCATCACCTTATTTCTTATATGTGCACAGGTCAAAGGGCGTTTCATGATTCCAAACAGGCAGTAAACCGTCCCACACATACAAGTCACATCATGATGGTTCAAAGTCACTGAATGCACTTTAAGCATTTTAATCAAAGAAAAGGTCTCTTTTTCAACTTCCAGTATGAAGATGATATCAAATAATCCAAGTACAACATCAGCATAAAATACAACCAAGTGTTTTAGAGTACTGGACCATTCTTGAATTACATTTCAGGACCAACACTACATACATTACAGTAACAGGTGGAATAGCTTCTACAATCCCCCAAACATAATGGTTTATTCATTAATTTGCAGATTGTGGATCAAGAGTGTTGGTAACTCCTCTCTTAAAATGTACAATAATATAATTTATAATATAATTTTTCTCAAATATTTTAAAATATGACATGTATTATTTATACTGTAGACTTGATCATGGAATGTAAACAAATGTATCATTTAATTTATAGGATTCAGTTACTTAACTTTGCTTCACGTTAATGTTTCACTTTATAGCTGTCAACATCACCAAAAACACCTCCACTGATGGAGAGACAATCATTTTCTATTACACCTGCTTCTAGTTAACCAGTACTCAGCAGCCCACCCATGTCTAGCAGATCCTGGCTATGCTTACCAAAAACATTAGTCCTGTGATCACTTAGTTCTGGAAAGAAACTAGTGATATCCTTTCGTAACTGGGCTGTTGATGCCATGACATCAAACATTTTCTGTTTGTGTCACAGTTCTCTGTTTGACAGAGATTGTATGGCTGTGTCTTACGTCTACACTGTTTATATCGGTTACTGAACTCGTACCTGTCAAGTGTACTTTATTACGAGGGACCTTCCTCATTTTGAGACTTAAAAAGTTCACATGTCTCTCAGTTCCAGATTGAAAAGCTCACACATTCAGTGTTAGGACTTTTTTCAAACTGAGTTCCCTGATATTTAATTAATACAATTCAGTATTAAACTTAACAACACTTTTTATAAGCATGCCTTTTCTCTGTGTATGAGCTTCATAGTTGAAGTTGCTACGAAGCTATTGGTAAGTGTCTCACATTCATTCTACCCATTTGTTCCACATTATGATAGGTAGCGTACCTCATTTTAGAGATGGAAGGCTGGAAACTATGAACTGCCAACTCATACTCTCCAAAGATTATAAATATATGTTACTTACCAACCATCGCCAGTATGATAACATTAATTATATCAATACAGGACCAAATTCATGGACAAATCTCATCCTAACCTGGACATTGGACAGCAATCATCAGTTCCTGGACTGTTCAGGTGAATCCTGAATGGCTGGCAGCCCTAAGTTTACTGTGTAATTTCACTGCAATCTCTTAAATAGGAATCATGTTTTCCATGCTTTTGTTCTCCGTATTTTTTTGCATTGTTGTCAATATAGGCCTTTTCCTGGAATACAATTAGCCACAATCACACCCACAAGAATGTTACTAAAAATGATTATCAGCTCAGCTTTCATGGCAGATAAAATATGCACAGAGAAAGAAAGTGCAGAGTCTCTTGATTATACACTTATATTCATGTTTAAGTTTTTTTTCTGTCAAAAGAACTCCAGATATAATTCTTAAAAAGTATAAATCATATTCTGCAGGTCATTATTAACATTACCATCAAGTACAGCAGAATACAGACTATTCTTGAACTATACACACAGTTCATGTGCAAATAAGCAACAGTTTTTCTTTCAGAACATCCTGCCATTCTTCTTTCTAGCCATTGTTTCACCTTAATTACTATTTACCTTTGCATAGCAGCACATCCATGCGTGTATGTGTCTTTACTTAGCTATTTTAGGCTGTATAGTTCAGTGGAAAGTATGACACTAGTTAATGCACACTAAAGAAACCTAGTGCATTGTGAAAGGCAATGCATTCAGTTTATATAGTGACCTTTCTACATACAGTTTAAACTGCTGTCTCCTAAATGAATGCTTGTTTCCCACTCCAAAGTCATAGTCTTCAATGTAGGATTAGGCTGAATGCTTGGTTAAAGTCTAGCACTCAAACACAAAAACTTTATCCGATTCCGTGTTGCCTCATAGCAGGCCAGAACACAAGATATTAGAATCTACTGATCTATGAATCTAAGTCTTACTAATAAGACAGCTTTACAAATTTTATATACCACTGAGTGTCAGTGCATCTGCTGACCTGACAACAGCAGCACATGATATGTAAAAGACTGGTTCACTACATTTGCAGGATAAGTGAAACAGGAAAATATTATCCTCACCCTCAAAATATTCCTCATGTCTGTTTCAGTGTTGTTGCTTCTGCTGGCTCTTTTATGCAATTATGAGCAAACAGAAGCTTTGATAAAACAAGTTACAATAACACACAATGTACATACTGATGATATAAAAATAATGCCCCAAATTAAAAGGGTCTGTGGACCACTCCACTCACATAGCTACCAAACAATAAATAAAAACAAATACATGATTTAATTAATACATAAAATAATAAATAAAATGCACACTTTTCTTTGAACACAGTTATAGACCTTAAAAATGCCCTTTTAATTTCTTTCATATGTTCTACTTTGTTGGATTTTGCCTGCATGAGATATAAAATAAATGCCACTGAGCAAAACACTGCAGCAAAATCAGGTCACTTCCTCACAAATTCATCTACTTTTATGTATGTATGTATTTATTTTTGTTTTAATAAACCAATTGTATAATACTACACTATTGGAATATATCTGTATACTACTTAAAGTGTGCATGCCTAGCTGCATCCATGTCCTGAAAATGGCAGTTCAAATAGACAAGGCATATCTCTCAAATGTACTTCTTTTGAGGATATTTTACCCATTTTGCTTTATAAAAATACCATGTCCTTCACCACACATTCAAGGGCTAACATTTTTAAGCAAACGTTTAACATAAATAATACTGAACAATACTAGTTAAAAAGAACTGTAAAACATCAGTTTCTAGTCACATAGCTATCAAATGTTAAAATACTGTCATTTTTAGCTAAGTTTAACGATGGGTATATTGCGCATGATATATAAATATGCGAAATATTATACATACAGCATATTTACATTAGTTGTATACTTCTCAACCTGCCATCTCCAAAATGTGGTACATTGCCTCTTATAAAGAGGAACAACTAGGCAAAAAAGTCAAAATGAAGATCCTTATTAGAGGTATGCATTTCTGTAGTATCTGTTAATTACGTATTACTTTGGTGTGCGCATTGCATTATTGTGCTTGTATTATTGTGACCGCCTCATGGCCCGGGTTAAACCCAACAATAGGGATGGGGGGATGGGGTGGGGGAGGATTACTTAGCAGCTTTTTTTTTGTTTTCGCTTGCTCCACATGACATCCTATTTTGGAGTCAGTCTTTCAGTCAGCTGGTGACAACAGGGAACGAATACAACAGTAACTAGTTAATATATGTGTGATAATAAGAGCTATGGCAGTGCTGGAGTGATGAAAATACGTACTTCACACGCATGCCTCTCCACCTCTTAATGCAAGAAAACAAGATAAAGCGTAAAATAATGGGGCGCAAAGTCCCACAATGGGGACTTATTTTAATGATTGCTTTTATAAACTTAGAAAGTTGCTAAAATTACACGATTTGTATTAGCGTGTATTTTCCTGAAAGATACGAAGTCTGAAGTTCAAATCTATTCCATTGTTTAGTGGCTTGTCATCAGTAATTTGCCAGGAAACCACACATTTTATGAGCAGCAGTCCAAAAATATGAGGCAAAAAAATCTGGATCATTGAGTGGCTGCTGCAAAGCTAGGTAAAGAAATAACAGGCATTGAATGTACAAGGTGGGTGAAGACGTTCAGCCGAAGACTAGCATAATTCAGGACCAGACACTAAATTAGCGCCAGGGATAACAGTATTTGGTCTGAAGGAAAAAAAGCATGGGAGAGCATAGTTTGGAAATTAGAGCAAAGGCTTGAAGACCTGTCATGCACAGTGTTTGGTGTATATTTGAACACTGGAATATGCTAAGTAAAATCTTTGGAAGTTTTCGACACAGAAAACTTGGTTAAGTACTTATGCTTAAAATATACGGTA